>NW_006408701.1:6881043-6891807 GCF_000296735.1 Chrysochloris asiatica
TCTTGTCCTGTTGATTGTTTCTATAGTTTTTCTGTTTTCTATCTCATTTATTTCTGCTCTAATCTTTATTATTTCTTTTCTTTTGGTGGCTGTGAACCACCTACCTTGCAGTTCATAAGGCTTTGCAGTCTGGCGCCTTAACCCACAGCGCTGTGCCGGGAACACTCTCCTACCAGTGATAAAAAGCAGACCAAATGGGAGGCACATCCGCGTCTCAGCTTGGGCTGAGTGTGCAGATTCCTGGCAGAAGAAACCACCAGCGGTGAGGGTGAGTTGTGGCCACTCGGCTCAGCTCCTACCTCTATTCACCCAAATGGAGGTGGGCAAACAGTGAGCGCACCAATTACCCAACACCAAAGAAAAAAGTAAAATCAGAACCACGCAAAATTGGCAAAGTATATTGTGCACCTTTTCCCCCCAAGGTTCCCCCGGTGTGTTTCCGTGGTGTCTCTGCGGCCCCTATTTCGTCCGGCTGCTTGGTCTCGCCCAGGATGTTGGCTCAGGCCTCTGAGCACGGCCCTGCAGATTCAATAGTATGCAATTTTTTACTTAAGCTCCAAATTTCACAGGCTATAAGCCTTCAAACCTTTAACCTATTCTTATCTCTGTGGCTCCGAGTTTTGGAGCTCTGTCCTGCCTCTTTTGTGCCTGGAATTCTGAGTTATTGCTGATGGCGACCTTCACTACACCTTCACCTTAGCTGCCGTCAAGCCCGCCTTTTCATGTACGACAACTTCAATCTTTTATCCGTTTATCATGAAGTCATTTATCTATCCACTTGTGTGGATTTTTGTTTTATTTACATTGAATTGCAATCCATACTGAAGACTGTCACCTTTGGTCTTCACCAGTGAGAAAGGGCCTCTTCGAAGATGTGTCATCTGCATAATGCAGGTTGTTAATAAGCATTCCTCCAATTCTGGTGCCACATTAATCTTCATATCATCCAGCTTCTCAGATTATCTGGTAAACACACAGATTGAATAAGTATGGTGAAAGGATACAACCTTGGCACAATCTTACCTGATTTTAAATTTCGTCCATATACAAGTTCCTCATGACCACAAATGTTCTGTAATACCCCATCTTCTCAGCGTTAACCATAGCTTGTCATGAACCACACAGTCAAAAGCATTTGCATAGGCAATAAAACACAAGTAAATATCTTTCTTGTATCCTCTGCTTTTAGTCAAGCTCCATCTGACGTCAGCAAAGATATCCCTTGTTCAGCGTCCTCTTCTGAATATCTCTTGAGTATCTGGCAGCTCCCTGCCGATGTACTGCTGCAATCGTTTTTTTAATTACCTTCAGCAAAATTTTACTTGTATATTAATGATGTTGTTGTTGTTGTTGTTGTTGTTTTAAGTACCGTGGAGTCGATTCCGACTCATAGTGACACTGTACGGGGTTTCCAAGGCTGTAAATCTTTACGGGAGCAGAATGCCTCATCTTTCTCCTGCGGAACCGCTGGTAGTTTCGAACAGCTGACCTTCAGGTTAGCAGCCCGATTCGTAACCACTACGCTACCAGTAATATATTATTTGATAATTTCCCCATTCAATTTGATGACCAGGTAAGCTGTCTTCCAAATTTCTTGTAATAAATGAGTGATTCTAGCTTTGCATCAGCATTTTTTCAAACATTTCAATTTTCATTTTATCAATTTCTGGAGGCTTGTTTTGTGTGTGTGTGTGTGTGTGTGTGTGTGTTTAATCAATGCCTTCAGTGCAGCTTGGACTTATTTCAGTACCATTGATTCTTGATCATATACTACATATTGAAAGGGTTGACAGTCGACCAGATTTTTTTGGTACTATGACCCTCTGTATTCCTTCCATCTTATTTTGAAAATATCGAGTATTGCATCATTCAATATTCCGCCCATAGAATCCTTTAATATCACAAGCCAATATTTGAATTTTTTCCTTTAGTTCTTTTAGCTTGAGAAATACTGAGCGTGTTCTTCCCTTTTGGTTTTCTAACTCCAGGTCTTTGCATGTTTCATTATAGTTTGTCTCTTCTCGAACTGCTCTTTGAAATTTTCTGGTCAACTCTTTTGCTTCCTCATTTATTCCAGTTGATTTAGATTATCAATGCTCTAGAGCATTTCATAGTCGCTTCTGACACCCATTTCAGTCTTTTGTTTATCTTTCTTTCCAATCTTTTAAATGACCTTTTGCCTTCATCATGGATATGTGCTTGATGCCATCCCACTAATTACTCTGTTTTGGGTCAGTAGTGTCTTATGTATCAAATGTGTTTAAATTCAAGAGGAATATACTCAAGGTCATATTTTGGCTCTTGTGAACTTGTTCTAATTTTCCTCAGCTTCAACCTTAACTTCCATAAGAACAATTGATGATTTGTTCTAGTCTTCTCTTGATCTTTTTTTGACTTTGAACTTCTCCACCATCTCTTCCCATAGTCAATTTGATTCCTGTGTATTCCATCTGGTGAGGTCCATGCCTTTTAGGTTGTTGAAAAAAGGTGTTTGCAATGAATAAGTCGTTGGTCTTGCAAAATTCTATCATGTGATTTCCAGCACTATTTCTATCACCATGGCTGTGTTTTCCAACTACTGATCCTTCCTTTTGCTTTCCAAGTTTTGCATTCCAATCGCCAGTAATGATCAATACATCTTGATTGTATGTTTGATCAATTTCATACTGAAGAAGTTGGTAGAATTCTTCAATTTCACCATAACTAGCTTTAGTGATTTGTTTGTAAATTAAAATAATAGTCATATTAGCTGGTTTTCCTAGTAGGTATATGGATACTATCCTTATCACAGACAGCATTGCACTTCAAGATAGATCTTGAAATGTTCTTTTTAATGATGAATGTGATGGCATTCTTCTTGAGTTTGTAGTTCCCAGCATAGTAAATCATGATTATCAGATTCAAACTGGTCAACACCAGTCTATTTCAGCTCACTGATGCTAAGGGTATATAGATCTTTACTATGTTGTTGTTATGCACCGTGGAGCCGGTTCTGACTCATAGCGACCCTGTACAGGGTTTCTGAGGCTATAAATCTTTATGGGAGCAGAAAGCCTCATCTTTTTTCAGCGGAACAGCTGGTAGTTTCGAACTGCTGACCATGAGATTAGCAGCCTGATTCATAATTACTATGCTACATACTATAAAATAGTGGATCAGGATTATCTGAAGGGCTTGTTAAAACACAGATTCCTGGAGCCCGTATTCAGAGTTTCTAGTTTAATAGGTTTGGGTAGGGCCTAAGATTTGCAAGTTCCGAGGTGATGCTGATCTGAAGACCACGCTTTCATAACAGGAACAAAAATTAAAAACTCAGTCAGCCTATTTCTTGTTCATATACTGCCAAACGGTTAAGTGCTTATCTCTTGGCCATAACCAAACTAGTTGTTAGTTTCCTTATACTTCCAATATTATTCAAGGTTGAGAAGGAAAAGTTGAGAATAATATTTTTTAATATTAAAAAAAAGTATATATATCCCATATCCTGTTCAAGAAGATATGAGAAAGCAAGCCTTCTCATACTCTTGATAGTGGGGATGTCAAACAGTACAACCTTTCTGTACAACACTTGGTCAATATGTGTAACATTCTATAACAGTGCTATTTGACTAAGCTGTGGCACTGCAGGATCAGCATTGGACTGCAAACCACAAGGTCAACTGTTCCAACTCAACAACTGCTCCTTGAAACCCTACACAGGGTCGCTATGAGTGAGAACCGACTCGATGGCACTTAACAACAACCTCCTACTTAAAGAAATTTATCTTAGGACCAAATTGGAAATGCACTGCAACATTTAGGTTTCGATCTATATGGTCATCACAAGTGTATTTCATAAAATCTCAAACTGGAAACAGCCTGTATGCCCAGTAATGGGGAATTGGGTAAATGTAGTAAAATGCTTTGCTCTAGAAGAAAT
The DNA here is from genome assembly GCF_000296735.1 of Chrysochloris asiatica. Classification (NCBI taxonomy): domain Eukaryota; kingdom Metazoa; phylum Chordata; class Mammalia; order Afrosoricida; family Chrysochloridae; genus Chrysochloris; species Chrysochloris asiatica. The sequence continues at coordinate 6,884,963 of NW_006408701.1, forward strand.
CTTAGTGTCAAGAAATTAAACGTGAAGATAGTTACAATAGATGTTGTGTTTATTATGTATCTGTGCACTATTTTTTGGTTTGTTGTATTTCTAAAATTGAAACAAGAAATGTTTATTTTTTATGATCAGAAGAAATATTTCTCAAAATTGCATGAGACAAATTACATTGATAAACTTCATGTACATTGTCTTTTTGTATATTCAAGTTTAGGACTTTTGCAGAAAAGCTACAGGTAAGTCTACAGACCTTAAATCAAACTGATTATTTTGCTCCTCAACAAAAGGTTATTAGTAAGGGGGGCATTGCTATCTGCTAGTTTGGTTCAGAATGCACTGGTATAAATGAGACAAGATAGAAACAAACTTTTCCTATTTCAACATTCTGAATTCCATTTTCCTTGCAAAAATAAGTATTAAATGTTATGAGAGTTTAATAAATTAGGCTTTTAAAAAAAAAAAAAAAGGAGTCCTTTCTTGTGGAGCCTTTGTAGAGTATTACATCTTAGGTGAAATACTGAGCTCCATCCAGAACCTTCTGAGGTAGGACATTCCCACTTGAAAGGACTTGCAGACCAACCCTGAGCAGCTAGAGGAACAGAAGATACTTCTTGAAAGAAAGACCAGGAGAAAAACTAAATCAAACAGCAGACTATTCAGCTACTATAAGAAAATGTGAGCGATCTGCCAGGGAACCATCAAGGCAAGCAAGCAAGTCCCTTCAGGACAAACTCCCTTTCAAAACTGAAACTCAAAGGGAACAGACAAGCAGGCTTGTAAGCTCACTGGTTACTGTGTTGGCCTACTTGTGAGTAGAAGTGGGGGAAAGACAGTAATGAAGACATGGGCTGAGTTCGACCATAGTCCATAGACTCCTGCCAACCTTGAGATGAGACAGAGAAGAGGAAAGGCTGGTTGGTCCAAAGTTTGGAGAGACCTGGGAACTCCTGAGGCCATAACACTGACCGAGCCACTGGGGGCTAGAGCTGAGTGTGAAGTGTCCAGCTGATATGAAATAGGGGGAGGCACGCAAGAATGCCCAAACTTGCAGATGGTATCCACTTGACCTAGCTTGGATGACTTGATGATCAGAACTCAACTAGAAGAAGATAAAGAAATTTGATACAAGAAACAATTATAGATTGCTACAATTTGATGAACTTGACCTTTGCGTATGGATGTAGTAGTTCAAAATACCAACCAAAAGGGTAGGACTCTTCACATCAAGGATCAAGCCTATCTCCTCAGTGCACAGGGTGGATAAGGATGGGCAGCTGAGACATTGGCTACCTAAAATGCGGGGGGTGGGGGCTATAAAGGCATGAAGTGGTTGGTTTACAAATTTTCAAGAGGGAGTTTAGTTTCAGGGTGTGCAGGGAAAGGTAGAGTCCCCACTGAATAATTTTCACCTTGCTTAGATGGCTCTGGTGAAAGAACATGGGGAAGGGATTCTTTTGATTCAGTAGTGAGTAATTGTTACCATGACTAATTGATAGAAGTTGTATAATAAAAAGGGGGGGAGAAGTTAATCTTACATTCTAGAACAGAGAATCCAAGGACATCAAGAGGGAGCTTAAGATCCTAACTAGAGTAACAGCGACACCAGAGATGGGGGCATGGGAGTGGTAGAGCAGCTGAGGACTCTAGACTCATGGAAAGAGAAAGGCTGTGTGCTAGAGGCCAGGAGGCTGACTTCCAGAATGTGCCCCTTGGCTGTTTAAACGTTTATGTGTTCCTGTCTGTTTTTGTGTACACCAGAAAAACAACAACAAAATCAAAGCGGGAATAGAGGCAAATGCTGTTAACCGATGGCAGACAGAGGGGATTGCCGATGGCAGACAGAGGGGATTGTAATCATTGCAGTGAAACAAAATACAATTGATTGAGTACAAAACCGATGTTCTGCCATGTAAACTATCACTAAATTCACAATAAAAGCTTGGGAAAAAAAAGGAGCCCTGGTATCACAGTGGTGAAAGTGATACGCTGCTAAACCAAAGGTCAGCATTTTGGACCCAGTTCAAAAACCCGTAGTGGTTAGGAGTCGGGCTGCTAAGCTCAAGGTCAGCAGTTAGAAACAACCAGCCGTTCCGCTGGAGAAAGATGAGGTTTTCTGCTCCCGCAAAGATTTATAGCCTCAGAAACCCTATAAAGAGTTGCTATGAGTCAGAAGCTACTCCATGGCACACTACCACCACCACCACCACCAGTAGCTCTACAGAAGAAAGAGGTGGCAGTCTGCTTCTGTACAGATTTGCAGCCTTGGAAACACTATGAATCAGAATCGACTGGATGGCAACGACAGGCTAAAAAACACCACTTTTACATCAAGTTTTACATAATGATAAACCCATCATTTCTCAGCATACTAAAACAACAATCTTAGTTGAATACAGTTGAGGTAAAAAAATTATAATTTGATATTTTTTTCTTTCAGGATCATGATATCTGTGGATTTCAAGAATCAATGGACAGGAACAAAGTTTATATTGAAATTTATTATGTTTATAGAAAATAACATAATTAATTGTACAACAGGGATAGTAAAATAACAATAATAGAACAGCTTAAAGTTACTAAAAATTCATGTTACTTGTAAAAAACATGCATTCAGATAAACGGTTACAAATTTAGCATTTTTGACTAGTAACAGTAGAATTCAATCTTGCTGACTCTTGAGAACAGTCATAAAAGAGCCTTATCAACTATCTTTCTCTGTTTATGAAATTGATTCAACTTAGGATTCAGGTATGGATTGTAGGCCTCAAGAATCAAGCCAAATTAGAAAATTTTCCAATATTGAAAGAATGTATAATTCTGAGGATAATTGTTTTCCTAAAATCTCTAATTCTCAACCATCTTCTGGCTTTCCCACCTTCCTAGTCTCTTATGCAAAAAAACTGGAACACTTTTTTTTGTTTCACATGAACACTTAGTTTTGAAAAGTTATTCTACATTATGTCTTATATGAGGTAAAACTACTTTGAACAGAACGAAAAACTGTTAATAGTATTTAAACAACATTGAAACGACATTCTCTTCAATATAATTCATTACAATATCCCGTTAACTGCAAACTTTTAAGAGAAAAAGACTCTTTTGTCTTCGGATTAGAAGGCTGATTCTGGTCTGTGCTTTAGTCTCAGCTTCAAGAATCTCCTGTTGGATGAAAGCTGTGAAGAAGAAGAAGACAAGAAGAGATTGGAGAAGATTGTGAGTGAGAAGAGAAAAACATAGAGCTCTTCTCTGGGACTCTAGAAATATGAAGTCGTTTGCCTGACACATGATATACCACTGAGACCCTCTCCTGGTTCAGAATGATGAAATAGTAGCTGGTGGGTTTTAATCGCAGACCTTGTGGCTAGCAGTCCAGTACTTATCCTACAACACCACATCAGCACTTAATACACTTGATACAATGAAAATTGATGGCCTTGTAGTGTTAATGCATGTAAGATTTTTTTTTTTTTTACAGTGAACGTTTATGCAAATTAGGTTTTGATTTTTAAAATTCTGTACAAATTATTCAGTGACATTGGTTACATTTTTCTCAATGTGGTATCATTCTCATTCATTCCGTTCTGCTTGTACCATTTTCAGTACTTTATTTTCCCTGCCCTCTGCCCTTACTTTTTCATCTTTGCTTTAGAGCAATTTTTGACAATTTGGTCTCCTTTTTTTTTAAAGGGTGGGCGATACTTTTCATTTTGAACCAATCTGTTGGTGAAATGATGACCTTAAAGGATAACTGCAGCTTAAAGTTTAAAGAGTATCATCAGGGCGATAGAGTCAAGGAGACTTCTATTCTCAACTGGTCCAGTATGTCTGGATATTAAAAGAATTTGAGTTCCCTCCCACATTTTTCGATTGTTCTATTATAGCCTATCTATTATGGCCCTGGTGAGAATGGTCAGTAGTGGTAGCTGGGTACCATCTAGTTCTTGTTTCATGGTAGGTAATGCTGTGGTTCCAGAAGACAATTTGATCTGTAGACTACTTTCTTCTCTGTCCTTGGTCTGTTTCCTTCGCTTTTGTTCTGCATGATTAGAGGTCAATAGATGTATCTTTGATGGATCTCACAATCTTTTAAGGTTCCTGACACTACTCATTACTTTGGAATGCAGAAGCTACACATTATTATGCATATTTTGCCAACTAACTGAATTGCCCCATGAGACTATGGCCCAAAACCTTCCAACCCAGAAAACCAAGGTGTTTGGTTATGTCTAAGAAGTATCTGGAACTGTGTCCTCTATATGGTTTATTATGCACACACATACCTGTATATACATATATAGATACATCTGTCTGTGCATTCACATATACATATATACATATTTGTGTAACGACACATATATTTTTAATGCTATTGTTGCTGAAAAATTATATTTGTCATTTTTCTTTATTTAAAATGTGATTTTCTCTTGTGTACTTCTTAGTGACATCATTTACCTTGGTCAAACTGTGTGATCTTAATCCACCTTTGATGCTACCTTTCCCATCACCCAAAATAACAAGTGTCTACTATCTTGAGAATGGTTTCCCCTCTGTCCCCTACCCATCCCTGGTAACTACCAATGAGTGTTGGTCTCTTTATATGTACTTGTATCTGTGCACAAATATGTACACACAAATATACATATATGCCTAGATGTGACTATTGCATTATAGGGAAAACTGCATCTTAATAAAACTGTTACCAAAAAATGCAACCAAGGCACAAAGGTATGTAGGAATCAAAACAGAAATTAATTTGGTTCTCCACAATTTCCATTGTGCCATTTTGCAGCAGTACGCTGCATATAAGGCCTCTTGAATGCCTGGTAGTGGATCAGGTTCTCACTTTGTCTTCATGTAAATAAACAGTACAAATGATAAAAATGAATAGCTCAATATTAATTTTTATCAAAAGTAGAATATAACAAAAACTGAGATGTTGTGTGGCTATCCTAATGTCAGTTGACCTGCTGCGGTCAGTGGTTTTAAATAAGTTGGTTTCCCCACCACCACCCCCCGACTGTTTTCTGTTGTTGCTGCTGATTTTTGGTTATAAATGGTGTTCCTATGAGGATCCAATTGGATCAAAACTGTGTTTGATTTAGATAAAAAAGAGAAGTATTTAAATAAATGTTGGTTTTCCTATTCAATTTTAGATGTAATATTTTTTGTTTTTTATAACAATGTATATAGGACGAGAGTACATGCTTTTCATTTATTGGACATTATATATTACCTTCTCAGGTTTAAAAGAAAATTAGCATAATATTTTTAAGTGAAGTAGGCAGAATTCAAACAATGGACCAACAAGATTTTCCACCCTAACACCAAGGACTACCCATTTGATGAGATAGCATGCTCATGAATTATATTACTGTTCCTGGAAAAGGGACTTTGCAGATGTAATTAAATTAAATAAGAAGATGATGCAGAATTATCTGGGTTGCCATAATCTAATCACAGAAGCTCTTTAAAAGTAGTAAAGGAAAAACTAGAAGGTAAAGTGTGAGTGAGAAAGACATGTGAGAAATAATGAGAAAGACATGTCATCCTTTTGATGGTTTGAAGACTGAGGGATGTGTGAACAGTCTCTAGGAGTAGAATGTATCCTGGTTGACAACCAACAAAGAAACCTCATTTTCACCACCCTAGGGAAATGAATTCTGCCAACAACTAGAAAGAGATGAAGGATTTCCCCACCCAAGAAAATCCACATAAGAGCACAGTCCGGAAAGCAGCACCTCGATTTCTACCTGTGCCATCCTTACAATTGTTATGTTTGAGCCCATTAATGCTGCCACCTGGCCCTCCACTTTACCAAGCATGATGTCCTCCTCCAGGGACTAATTCCTCCTGGCAACATGTCCAAAGTATGAAAGACAATGTTTCACCATCCTCTCTTCTAAGGAGCATTCTAGCTTCACTTCTTCCAGGACAAATTTGTTTCTCCTTCTGGCAATCCAATATTCTTCTCTGACACATAATTCAAATGTATCGATTCTTCTCAGGTCTTCCTAATTCACTGTCCAATTGTCACATGCATATAAGGTGACTGAAAATATCATGACTTGAGTCACGCATACCTCAGTCTTCAAACTGACATTCTTTGCTCTTTAAAACTTTAAAGAGCTCTTTTGCAACAGATTTGCCAAATTCAGTACATTGTTTGATTTCTTGACTGCTGCTTCCATGAGTGTTAATTGTGTATCCAAGCAAATTGAAGTCTTTGACAACTTCAATCTTTTCTCTGTTTATCATGATGTTATTTAATGGTCCACTTCTGAGAATTTCCATTTTGTTTACATTGAGGTACAACCCATACTGAAGGCTGTAGTCTTTGATCTTCATCAGTAAGTATTTCAAGTCCTCTAAGCCAGCAATAAGGAGCTCTGGTAGCATAGCGGTTATGAATCGGGCTGCGAACCATAAGGTCAGCAGTTTGAAACGACCAACTGTTCTGTGGGAGAAAGCTGAGGCTTTCTGCTCCTGTAAAGTTTTACACCCTCAGAAACCCTGTACAAGGTCACTATGAGTCAGAACCGACTCCATGACACATAACAACAACAAGCAAGCAATATTGTATCATATGAACACTGTAGGTTGTTGTTAATGACTCTCCAATCCTGATGTCATGTTTTTCTTCATATAAGCCAGCTTGTGACATTATTTACTCAGCATACATACTGAATAAATATGATGGAAGGACAGAACTGTGGCACACATCTTTCCTTATTTTAAGCCATTCAGTATGCACTTTTTTTTTTTTTTTTTTAGAAGACGGCATACGAGATGAATTGCTGTGACTGGAGTTCAGACGTGTAATCTAGCCATAGTTTCTAAAAATTCCATTG
>NW_006408701.1:6891907-6898376 GCF_000296735.1 Chrysochloris asiatica
TTTTTTTTTTTTTTTTTTTAGTAACTGCTTCTTGGTCTATGTACAAGTTCCTTATGTGCACAATAAAATGTTCTGGAATACTGTTCATAGCAATGTTATTCACAGTTTGTTATGATCCACACAGTCTAACACATAAGTAAATAAAGCATAAGTAAACATCTTTCTGGTATTCTCTGCTTTCAGCTATGATCCATCTGACATCAGTAATGATATAGCTTGCTTCATGCCTTCTGAATCTGGCTTGAATTTCTGGCAGCTTCCTGTCAATGTACTGCTGTAACCGTTTATTAATTTTCTTTAGCAAAATTTTTCTTGCATGTGGTATTGATACGATTTAATTAACTCCGCATTCTGTTGGTTCATCTTTCATTGAAATGGGTAAAATATGGATTTCATTCCATCAGTTGGCTAGGTAGCTGTCTTCTAAATTTCTTGGCATAGACGAGCGAGTGATTTCCAGTGCTACATCAGTTTGTTGAAATATTTCAATTGGCATTCTGTCAATTGCTGGAGACTTGTTTTTTTTCCAATATCTTCAGTATAGTTTTGGTACCATCGGTTCTTGATCATATGCTACCTCTTGAAATGATGAACATCAAACAATTCTTTTTGGTACAGTAACTGTGTATTCCAACTTCCTTTGATGCTTCCTGCATCATTCAATATTTTGCCCATAGAATCCTTCAATGTTGCAAGTCAAGGCTTGAATTTTTTCTTCAATTCTTTCAGCATTGCTGAGAATTGCTGGACGTGTTCTTCATTTTTGGGTTTCTAACTCAAGTTTTTTGCACATTTCATTTTAAGACTTGACTTTTCTTCTCTAGCTGCTCTTTGGAATTTTCTGTCCAGCTCTTATTTCTTTTAGGTGCTTTAGCTTCTTTACGTTGCAGAGCAAGTTTCAGGATTTCTTCTGACATCCATTTTGGTCATTTTTTTCTTTCCTGTCTTTTTAATGAACTTTTGCTTTCTTCATAAATTATTTTTTTAATGTCATCCCATAAGTCTTCTGGTCTTTGATCATTAGTGTTTAATGCATCAAATCAGTTCTTAAGATGCTCTCTAAATATATGTGGGTTATACCTAAGGTCATATTTTGTCTCTTGTGGACTTGTTTTAATTTTCTTCAGCTTCATCCTAAACTTGCCTATGAGTGATTGGTGGTCTGTCCCACTGTCTGTCTCTGGCCTTGTTTTGGTTGATGCTATTGAGTTTCTCCATAGTCTCTTCCCAGAAATAAAGTAAATTTGACTTCTGTGTATTCCATCTATAGGATCCACATATGTAGTTGAAAAAGGGTGCTTGCAATAAAGAAGTCATTGTTCTTGCAAAATTCTATCATGTGATTTCCAGCATCTACCCCTTATTCATTTGTATGCCTTTGGTGGAAGTTAACATACTCTATTGAGCCTTAATTTATGCATCTCTAAGGTGGACAGCTTAACACCTAGCTCACAAGATTGCTAAATTTAAGTTAAATTACAAATGTGAACGTGTTTACTTAGCATAGCTAGTATGTAATCTTCAGTCAGAAAATGTTAGTTACTATCATAAATCTGGTTCTATGTTCACAGCTCTTTCTGCCTCATATGGATACGTTTCAAAGGCATTTCTCCTTTCTAGGGCAGTATGCTACAAGATATACAAGTGCTCATGTATTCTTTGCCTTGAGCAGTTTCCCAGGATTAGCTGGCGCTAAACTCATTTGTATAGCTGAAATTAATTTAACATAAAGGTAATGGAGTCATGGTGTGGCTCTGTGGATTTATGTGCTGGACTGCCAAGTTGTTTTGAACTGCAAAGTCAGTGCTTCAAGCTCACTAGCCGCTCTTTAGAAACCCTATACAGGGTTGCTGTGGGTTGGAACTGACTCGATGGCACTTAACAATAACAACAACAAATGTAATATATGTTGCTATTAAAGAGCTGACGGTTTTAATGTTAACACTGAAAAAGTCCTCATGGCACTGAATTCTTCAGGGTGACAATTCTTGCATGATTTATCTAGAACAAGTAACATCAAGACATTTATACTCACGATGGGAAAATAATGCATGAAAATCTCAAAAGTAAAAATAAAATCAAGTCAGGCAGTTTTACTTACGTATTCTCTGGTTCTGCATTAATTTTGTAAATTTGTTACAGAAATTATCATAGAGTATTCACTTAGACTCTAGAGGCCTCCTGGTGGCAGTTATATTTATTCTTTTTTTGTTTCATTTCTCTCCCTCAAGATTAATTAAATTTAGCTATATAGATGTGTCTCTTGCAATTACCTTTCATCTTTTCCAGCATTTTCACCACATTTCTTCTTTTCCATAATTTTCATTGCAGTTTTTATAATTTCTTGCTTTATCTAAATGGGAAAAGTTGAAAAAATAATGTAAAATCCTTCCTTTCTTAGCACAAAGTGTTTATTTTCTATATTTAAAATTGACTACACATTTTCATTGACAATATTCTGTTTGCTTGATCCTTGGCCTGACATTTAATTTCAGAATTTTGTTTTCCTATTCATAGATGCAAGAATGTCAAAGCCAGTGGACTTTCAGAAATTCAGCGCCTTCACAGTACTGATAAGGAAACAGCATCTCCAATGCCTAACAGCTAGTAGTGATCAACAAGACAACAATCCCAATCAAGGGGAAAGATCACAATTGTAGGTAAAGCCCACATAGCCACATAGTGTCTCTGTAATCTTTATATAACAGACCTAGTATTGGCTGTTTTCAATATAACTAAGTAAGTCAAAGAACTGTATTACCCCAATAACTTAATTTTAAAAAACCTTACTTCTATCTTAATCAGATATTTCAGATGAATGTTAGTATTTATTTCAAGAATTAATTGAAATCCCTTCCTCTATATTTACTTTATATATGTTAACAGAAGTTTCACCTAAATGTAGTAAATGAAAGAATATAATTCAAATAATCCATTCAAATGTTAATTAGTCCAGTGCATCCAAATATAGCTAGCTCCCGTTCGTTCAGTGGCTCAGTTGTTTTTACATCAAGTCCTCACCATAGTTATAGTTTGCAGGTGAGGTGGATTTGGTATTGTGTCCTACAAATATTCTAATAGCAGCAAAGTACTCCATATAGCCAGCAAACAGTTAAAAGCACAATAACACATGAAACTATCCTGAAAAGCTATCTGCACATGACTAAACATGCCACACTTTTCTTTCACTTCCGTGCCTTTACACACTGTTTCCTCCTTTTCTGCTTTGCTGATTTCTGGAAGCCTTCACGTCTCAACTTAAACACCATGTCTTCTATGAAGCCTTCCCAGATGATTTGGGATCCCCTTACCTACACTGCTATAGCACCTTGGGCATATGTCTTTGTGAGTATTTATGGTGTTTTAATTATTTATGTATTTATTACTAGAAGTAATGACTATTTCTCAAAGTACATAGCACATTTCTGACATTTAATAAGAGTGCAATAAGTGTTCATCGAATAAATGAAATACTACAAAGAAATAGAGCAAGAAGAGGACAAGGAAAAATATCCACTGCATGTGACCAGAAGTAATAATACAAAAAACTTCTGACAGAAATATTTAGTAGAATGGTAGGAAGTGAAACCAGATTCAAGACACAATGTCAGATAAAATGCCTATGAGGGTTTTACTTTATCTAGAAATCACTGAGCAATCGTGTTCTTATTTAGTGAGTATTCATATTTGCCCCATTCCCCGATAGTGATTTGTTTTGCACTAAAGATCTGTGCACCTATCTGTTTGACTATCTATCTAGGAGTCCCAGAGTGTTGCAAAGGGTTAAGCCCTTGACTACTAGATGTTAGAACCCACCCAGAGGCACCTTGGGAGACAGGGCTTCTGAAAGGTCACAGCCTTGGAAACTCTTACGGAGCAGTTCTACTCTGTACATATCGGGTCACCATGAGTCAAAAGTGACTTGATGGCAACTAACATCTCTCTCTTTCTTTCTCTATGTATCTATGGAGCTCTGGTGGTATAATGGTTAAGTGTTCAGTTGCTAATCAAAAAGATTGGTTAGACCTGGCAAACTGCTCTTGTAAAAATTATTGTTGTTGTTCAGTGCCTTCAAGTTGGTTCATAATCATGGCGACCCTGTTTCTGAGAAGCAGCTGGTGAGTTTGCACTGCTAACCTTGCAGTTAGCAGTTAGCATTCCAGTTCTTATCCTACAGTGCCACACCAGGATTCCTAGGAAACTATGGCAATGTTACACTCTGTTGTTTAGAGTTGTCATGAATTGCAATTGACTGGATGGTGCACACGGCACACATGAATCCACCTGAACTATGTAAAATGAATTAGAATGTATGAACTTGAAAAAAAGCTTGCATTGTAGAAAGTTAATTTTGTCAACATAGCCATAATGAGCATTTGATGATCACAATGAATAGTTCAATACAACCATCATCACAAGAATGATCAAACAGTAAGAGCTTCAATTTATAGAATACTTATTATCATCTAGACTCTTATCTAAAATGTTGACATTGTGTTTCATTTAATCATCACAGGAACATACGAGGTAAATATTATTCCCATTTTATAGTTGAGAAAACAGGGTACCAATTAGTTACTCGGAATTAATTAGGATGGGTACTAATGGAGGGGAAGAGGAAATCTTTTGTAAGCAGTTGCACTGTTGTTAGGAGCACTCAAGTTGATTCTGACTCCTAGTGACTCCTAGTGACTCAACAGAATGAAACAATTAGCTCCCGTAGACATGTATGGCAAGACATGTGGCTTCTTACAAATAGGCTTTAAAATGTATTAAAGTAGTCATCAATTTAAGTAGATGCCAGAACTAGAAGAAACAAAGGCTGCAAAGGGAAAACATATTCTAATGAAAACTATGTATAAAGTCAAATCGATTCTGAGCTATAAAGTTGGAAGGGCTGACACTTACCCTTAAGCTCCTGTTCATTTGATTTTGCGCCACCTGTGTCCATAAATAGTCATTCCTTTTTCTGGTTACAAAGGACCTATTACTAATCATAAGAGAGACAATTTTAAAAGCAATGCTTGACTTTGAAAGGAATTGTTATTGAAGATTTATGTCTATAAGTCATATTCTTTCATTATGAATAATTGAACATCTGATTTAAGGCCAGACATTAGATGCAATTAAAATTAAGAACAGTGCAAAGCCTTTCTAGTACTCTTGCAAAATGGATTCTCAGATTAGGTGTTAATTACTGCATGACTTGACAGCACCTAATAACAACATTGGAGTCCTGGTGTGGTGCTGTGGGTTAATGTGCCAGATCTCAAAGCTGTTTGAACTGTAAGGTTAGTGGTTCAAGCTCACCAGTTGCTCCTCGGAAACACTATACAGGTTCGCTATGGGTCGGAATTGACTTGACGTCACTTAACAACATTAATATAACTAAAAACCAGTTGCCATCAAATCGATTCCAATTCAAGATGACTCCATGTTTACATGGAGCCCTGGTTGGAACCGACTCAGTGACACCTAACAACAGCCATGTGTACAGGTTAGAGTAGAATTATGCTCCAGAGGGGTTACCAACAGCTGGCTTTGTGGGTGGAGTTCACTAAGCATTTCTTCTGAGTCAGCCAAATTTGTTGAAAATGTTTGAACAACCCATTGTTGTTGTTGTTGTTGTTAAGTGCCGTTGAGTCGCTTCTGACTCATAGCTATCCTGTATAGGGTTTCCAAGGAAAGGCTGGTGAGTTTGAACCACCAACCTTGTGGTGTTCAAAATGACTTTATGGTCAAGGGCTTATCCTACGGCACCACATAGACTCCACTTAAAGACATGGTTGGGCTGTTTTCTACTTCTGAAAGGCCAGTCACTGAAAGTCTTTATGGAGCGCAGTTGTACTCTGAAACACATGGGGTCATCATGAGTTGGAATGCACTCTAAAGCAACTAGTTTGCTTTTTTTATTCGGTTGTTTGTTAGATTAAATAGCCTATTATGCTGAAAGTTCCAAAGGGAATGAGATGCTGAGTGAAAATATTCAGATTATGGAGAAGACTCAGTAGAAAAACCTGAGCTTTGTCAGGGAAGTCAGGCCTAGATAGAACAACTTAATGGGGTACCTTGGGAGACTGGATGATAGAGGGCATTGGCAAGTTGTAAAAATAACATTAATGTCATTTACATATTGTCTTCATTCAATCAATAGCGTCTTATACAATTTCTATTACAACAAACCAATTAAAACATAGATATAGAAAGGATGTGTTCACATTTCTACATTGCTCAACATAGGTACTAATGATTAATTATTAATTGTATTTTACCTGTCTGTTTCAGACTCAGTACTGGATGATGCTTTGAATCTTTTTATTGGTGAGTATCTTCGATAGTTTTCCAAATGACCATGAGATCGCTTTAAATAGCTATGAGAGCTTGATGAGTAGACAGGAGATCTCTCCGAGTAGACAGGAGATCTCCCCGAGTAGACACGAGATCTCTCTGAGTAGACAGGAGATCTCCC
>NW_006408701.1:6899431-6916173 GCF_000296735.1 Chrysochloris asiatica
GATCTCCCCGAGTAGCCACGAGATCTCTCTGAGTAGACAGGAGATCTCCCCGAGTAGCCACGAGATCTCTCTGAATAGACAGTAGATCTCCTCGAGTAGCCACGAGATCTCCTTGAGTAGACAGGGGCTCTCTCCGAGTAGCCAAGAGATCGCTCTGAATAGACAGGAGATCTCCCCGAGTAGCCACGAGATCTCTCTGAGTAGATAGGAGATCTCCCCGAGTAGCCATGAGATCTCTCTGAGTAGACAGGAGATCTCCCTGAGTAGCTACGAGATCTCTCTGAGTAGACAGGAGATCTCTCCAAGTAGCCACGAGATCTCTCCAAGTAGCCACGAAATCTCTCCCAGTGGCCACGAGATCTCTGCAAGTGGTCACGGTATCTCTTGTAATAGCCATAAGATCTCTTGGAATGGTCATGAGATTTCCCTGATTCTCTAAGAGAGCTCTCATATTTTTCAAAAGATGTATCAGATTGACCATCAGGACTCTTTAAGTGTTTTGAAGAGATTTCTGAATGGCTTCTAGATCCCTCTAACTGGTGATGATTTTCTGTCGACTGGCCTTGAGATCCTTCTGATTGATGATGGTTCTCCTCTGATTGCTCTATATTCTTTTCTGATAGGCCTTCAGAAGCACCACTGCAAATGTCCTGCAAAGAAATCTAATTTTGTAAAACAAATGAAACATATGATTTCATTAATAATTGGTAAAGAGTTTCTAAGAGCAACCGTTTCTTTTAGAATCCCACAGCCCAAGTTTTATATATTAAATACTCTTCAAAACTAACTTGAAGAATAGCTCTGATGTCTGATATCTTTAGCAAAGAGAACATTGTTGTTGTTAAGTACTGTGGAGTCAGTTCCGACTCATTATGACCCTGCACAGGGTTTCCGAGGCTGAAAACCTTTATGGGAGCAGAAAGCCTCATCTTTCTCCTGCGGAATAGCTGGTAGTTTCGAACTTCCAACCTTGAGGTTGGCAGCCTGCTTCGTAACCACTACACTACCAGAGCTCCTTATGCATATCAAACTTTGATACATTTATACCAAGTCATTTTCTACCTATCATTTTTTTGGATCGATGTTTTAGCCAAAGAAACAACAGATTCTATGACTTTAAAGTTGAAAAACAGACAAAATGGTCAATAATCTTTCACAGCACAAAAATCCTTAGAATGAAAGGAAATAGTTCAAATCATACTTCTTATTCTTCGTGTGCTCAGTGTTCATAAAAAAAGCATGCTGTCTTCAATAAAAATGGAAATTAATTTTAGAAAAAAGACAAAACCGGTGAGGAGAAAATGAGCTATAAAACAGAAGATTGGTTCAACAGTGTTCAAGTAAACTGACCTGGCAACAACTCAGCCTTTCCACTTTTTCAGTTTTAAACCAAAAGGGCAGTGCAGTGAATCCTCCAAATGGAAATAATGGTGCCTTTGACAAATCTCTACAATGCTACATATAAACGTAAGTGAGAAATTGATATGGACCCATGCTAAGAAATCAAGTTTTTTGTAAATGTTGCTTAGCAGATAAAATATGCCCCATATTTTATTGTGACACTCACAATGATTGTTAGAAAGGTGCAAAACCTGGCATTGTTTCATTCTGTTGTGCATAGGGCCGTTACGAGTCGAAACTGACTCGATGGCACCTTCCAACAACAGCTCTGGAAGTAACTGATAAAAAGATGGGCATTACTGACATAAGGAGTCCCATACAATAAGCACTGGACTGTGAACCACAAAGTCTGCGGTTCAAGCCTGCCAGTCATACCATGGGAGAAAAATAAGGCTTTCTGCTCCTGTAAAGATTTTAAGAAGCCTTGGAAACCCTACACAAGGGTAGCTATGAGTCAGAACTGACCCAATGGCATGTAACAACAACTGACATAAAGAATATTATATACATAAAACTGTAATAATAGAGGGAAACATATGAAAAATTAGTTGCTTTGCTAAAGAATAAAGCCATAGCCACTCTCTCACTTGCCTACTGAAAAAGATAAAGACAAAGAGTGAGTGGAATGCACTTGTACTTTTTTTCTAAGTGACTCGTTAAGGAGAACAGTGGGTCAGCAGGAACGATATGATTGAGACCCAGCTCCTAGAGAACCAAGAGCTTGTAGTCCTTTTAAAGCAATCTAAAAAAGACTTATTTTCATCAACTTGAGTACTACAGATTGCATACCTTTAGAAAATGAAATTCACATTTGTTTTCTTTCCTCATAAAAAAACAAGAAAGCTTTTCACTACAAGAATGGTATTGACTAAATACAATTGCATTCTATTGATAATGAGACATTGAATCTTGGAAACCAAAGCTAGCTTATTAGATTTTCAAAAGTATGATTTAACTGTTATTCAATTTATTGGTGAAATAATTAGATTAAATTTAAATGCAGTGTGTATTTCTTCGATGCAGGGTACTTTTTTCCTACTAACTTTTGCTATAAGGTCACTCTCAACACTATAAGAGATAGGATGCTTACAATTTGAAAATACCGTTTTTCAGTATTCTTACTTCATTGATCTATTTCAGACAGTAGCAAAAGTAATCTCATGTCCTTTGCAAGCTTTATTAAAAACCTCAATTCAGCAAAGCCCAGTGGAAATGCCATCATGTGTATCAAACTTTTCTAAGTCCCCCAATTGGAAAGGACTACTATAGCCTCACAGTATACACTTTATTAGAACACAGATTGAACCAATGAACCCTGCTTTGCATTAAATTTCTTTCTCTCCCATTACCATAGATAATATGTGAAGCACCGTTGTTCTGGTACATGTATATAGTGTCAGCAAAAAAAAAAAAAAAAAGGCATTTAATAAATATTTTTGGAGTCAATTTTAATTAATTCTCCAATTATGTGAACATGTAACATGTTCTCCTTCAAGAAAGAAAGAAAGAAAACGTTTTCTGTATACATGGTCTAGTGAGAATGCTTTAACCTCCCATAACCACCACATTTTACTGAATAACCACTTAGCACCTTGTGAGGAGGAGTCCTTCAAATAGGTCCAGTGGCCATGTCTTCCCTGTCCTTCCCCCCACTAGAGTCATTCTGATGGCATTAAGGGAGACAAGGAAGTCCTGGTATGGCATTGCAGGATAAGCACTGGACCACTAACTGCCAAGTGAGCAGTTCAAATCCACCAGCTTTCCCTCGGAAACCCTATGAATCAGAATTGACTCAACAGCACTTAACAACAAGGGGGCAAGAAGCAATTTTCTAAATGTTAGATTATATTAAAAGAACCTGTATATAAAAGTCGATGGGGTCAACTATGGGACAAAGAACCAAGCCTGGTTTTTTGTATCTGGTTCCTGAAAATAAGCTCAACAATTAAGGTGCCTTTGTCTTTCTGAAGACGCCCTTGTGGTGCAGTGTTTAAAGCATTTGGCTGCTATCCAAAAGCTCAGTGGTTTGAATTCAACAGCTGATGCAAGGGGCAAAGATGTGGCAGTCTACTTCCTTCCACATAGATTTACAACCTTGGAAACCCTATGGGCCAATTCCACTTTGATTCTGTGGGGTCACTAGGAATCGGAGCCAACTAGTTGGCAGTGAGTTCAGTTTGGTTGCTTTTCTAAAATAGTCAGGCCATACATAAACATGAGTAAATTAATTGTGTGCACCCAACTGATCTGCTTGGCAACAAGTCTCAGGAAGGGGTGGGTGCTTGGTGAGACCTCTACCTCCCCTTCCACTTGAGGTTTGCCCGTGGTCTCCTCAACTATTGTGTTAGTGGGGCACACGTAGAATTAAACTTAAAGCCCACCTAAGTGAACCAATCTGGCCAGGAGGAGATATACAGAAATAATATTTCCACTGTGTCCCTCAGCCACCATGTCAGGTAGAGGGCATGGGTGGAACTGGCCTGTCATATACCTGTCCCATTTAAGTCCCTCGCCCATGACACATAGTGGAGTGTGTGTGGAAGAGTCATCATTCCAGACAGTTTTTGAGTCAGGAGGACTGCTTGCCATGGAATTTGTCTTGTATAATGCATGATTCTTTTGTTGTAAATACTAAAATTTACTGTCTATGTGCTAACGTTTATTCAGGCTCTGATTGGAGGTCCATGATATTTACAGAGCAATCTGTATCAGTGATTGCTACTATTTTTCTATTGATTTGGCTATTTAAAAATGAAGTACAACATGTGAGTAACACAAAGCGTTGATGTGTTGTCTTACACATCTTTTAGTGACTCCGTTCATGTTGTTGTTGTTAAGTGCCGTAAGTCGGTTCCGACTCATAGCAACCCTGTACAGGGTTTCCGAGGCTGTAAATCTTTATGGGAGCAGAGAGCCTCATCTTTCTCTCACGGAACAACTGGTAGTTTCGAACTGCTGAGCTTGTGGTTCGCAGCCCTATTCGTAACCACTACACTACTGCTAACCACTTCATTTTGGTATAGTGACTGTGTATTCCTTCCATCTTCACAAAACTATGAAAACTGTTTTTAATATTTTAAGATCGGGCTATATTGGGACAAATATGAAAAAGATTATATAGGAGTTATCACGATAGCCAATCATTCATTTTGACATTTTATAAAGTAAACGTTTCTAGTAGTGAATAACAGTGTCAAAAAGCAATTGTTTATAAAAATAAGAACAATTACAAGGGAAAAAAATCATCTAACAATAGTTGAATCTAAATTATATCCAAGGAAGCATAGAAGAACACTAAGACACAATTTCTACTCTCAACACAATTTAAAAAATTATCCATAATATTAATAAATATATTAAATTCAGGATATTTTATGATACTTAATTCATTGTACTTATTTACCTTGTCTGTTGAATGTCTGTTTTCAGAGCTCTGTCCAGAATTGAATTTAGACATATCTTCATATAGCTTTTCATCATCATTTCTTTCTTCACTGCTGTCGGTTCTTAATATTGAGTTTCCTTTGGAAAACAATTATTTTCTGTCATTAATTTCAACATATTTATTGTTCAGAAGCATTATCTATAATAAGGAGATCTGGTAGTGTAGTGGTTAGGAGTAGGGTGGTTAACCTCAAGGTAAGCAGTTCGAAACTACCAGCTATTCCTCCAGAGAAAGAGGAGGCTTTCTGCTCCTGTAAAGATTTACAGCCTCAGAAACCCTATACAGGGTTTCTTTGAGTCAGAACTGACTACACAGCACATAACCACCACCATTATCTATGTCATTCCTTTTAAGTTATACATTACATTTTGAAAATTGTTGATATTTAATTACTCTGATATCATATGGGAGTTTCACTGAATCCAGAAAAGTCTTTACCATACTATTTCTCTTTGCATGCCTTAATAAGGTAGTCTTCTTTATCTACAATACCTTAAATTTGGTTTCATAGACCACTAAAGTTATACCATATTATCTGAAATTAACTGAAAGAATGCTTAAAAAAAAAAAAAAGAATGATGGAGAGAATCTGCTTTGTACTGATTGATCATGGAGATATTTGCCTCAACTATCATCTTTCTTTGGGTGTAAAAACAGCATAAATCAAATAATATGGATATCCAACAGATCCATTTGGTGCTTCGTTAAGAACATGAATGAGAATGGTTCTCCACTCTGTTCTGCTGCTTTGCCCCATAATAATCATTATCCTCCCTTTTCTCAGAACAGGCTGAGGGCTACTGTAGGATTCAACCAAGGACATAATGAAGTTGGGTAGGCAACTGGCAGAAGCTTAAGAGTATGCATAATGCCAAGATGGTTCCAATCTGTTGGCTAAACCACAGAGACTCTTAACTGTTAAAACACTTCTCTACAGTGGCAGTCTGCAGTGCATTTCTATTAAAATATGCAGAGTGATCTAACAGATGTGATTACATAGATAAAGGACATTTTTTCATCTTCTACCCCACTCCCTTTGCCCTTCAACATTGATTGTTTTTCAGAATGTTCTTGATGGCATAGTTATTGCTATCCAGATTACTGATTATGTTCTTTACCTTCATTTATTGCCTCATAAAATTGGAATGAGACCAACCAAACAAGCTTGAAAACAAGTACCAAACATTTCACAGTCTGTATGCTTTCTTTTCTCAAGCTGCCCTCCCATAGGGAAGTAATTAATAATTTTAATGAAGTTTTAATAATTTTTAAAGTTTTGACCTGACATAGATTGTCACCTATATAAATACATTCCCAAGAAAAATAAAGCAAGCAACATAAGAGTAACATTGACAGTTCTTGAATTTGCTCATGTTATCACAAGTAGTTCAGACTCTGTTTTTACCATGTGTGATATTTAGTGTACTTTACCTCTCTCCCAATGATTACTACCAGCAGTAGAATCTGCAGCAGAGCTTCTTGTTATAAAGCCACACGTATTAACTTCTTCAGAGCTTGTATCTTTTCTCTGTCTAAGCATTATTACGTCATCTGTATTAGAAACAAAATAATGAAGAGAATGGAAAAAGTCAAACAAGTACAATGGCTCTAAAACAAATAATCTTTATTCTACCTCATCATATGTCAGAACATAAAAAAAAAAAAAAAAAAGATAGTCCTGAAAACAGATAACACTATTTTGATATGAAACTTGTAAAACTATAGAAAAGTGCAAACAGTATCAACATTTTAAGGTTTTCCCCCCTGAAATAAATAAGAGGGGAAAAAATTCTTTTGAACATACATATATGGTAACTTCATTTAGGCAAAAATAAAAATACTTTCAGATTAACATAGTTGAAGGAGAATCTATGTGAGACTAAAGGGTCAATGAATACTTTCATGGAAACCATGAACGGAAGTAACGAGAATGTTTACCAGTTGTGAAGAATGTAACCAATGTTATTAAACGATCTGTAAGGAAACTGCTGAATGGGAACCTAGACTGCTGTGTAAACCTTCACTGAAAACATGATAAAATAGTATTTCAAAAGTGAGTTCAAGAAGAGCTCATTTAAATAAATGATTCAAGTGAATGGTATTTCAGTTTCAGAGATACAGACTGCAATAAGTGTTATCTCTGATTAAATGTGAATGCTAGACAATTAGCTGCATTTACTTCCTTGAAAATTAAGACAGTAAATAGAAATGTGAGATAATAAAGAAGATATCACACATGTGAAGTACAATGTTTATTTTAAAATAGAGGAAGTAACAGGCTTTATTTTGTCTTACATAAGGTAAGACATAAGGTCTTATATGACATGATTTGAAAGATGAGAGACAGGTAAAACCTATTCTAAAACATCTCTAACACCTGAGATGGAAAGGTTTGAAGGTTGAAAATTCTATTAGTAGGAATTGGTTGAGCATTCTACTAGCTTATATAGGTCAAAATATTTTTAGAAATAAGCACATTTGGGAGGAGCTTGAGATACTAGAGTCTTGGTATGATCTTGTAGGATAAGCACTGGTAATTGCAAGGTCAGTGATTCAAACCCACGAGATGCTCCTTGGAAATCCTATACAAGGATACTTGCTATAAGTCAGCAGGAAGCAGCAAAAGAAGATGGAAGGAATACAATGAGTCACTGTATGACAGATAATTGGTCTATCTTCAATCATTTCAGGAGGTAGCTTATGATCCAGAATCGATGATATTGAAGGAAATACTTCAAACCACACTGCAGGAACTATTGAAAAACAGGTCACTATGAGTTAGAAGCAATTTGAACAAACCCAGCAAAAACAAGAATTAGTTCATCAATTCTAACAAGTGAACCACAGGGATGTGAGATATTAACAGGAGAAACAAAGTGCGTAGGTTGGAGAGGTATATATGGGTAAGCTGTACTTCCTGCACAATTCTTCTGTAAGCCTAAATCTGTTCTCAAAAATGAAGTTTAAGAGCTCAACTAGAAGAAGAAAGAAGAGGAAAAATAAAGAGTAATCTGATACAATTTTATGAACTTGACCTACACTTATGGATGCAGTAGCTCAAAAGAGGGAACAAATCTTTACAGAGAGGATCATTCCCACCCCCTCCATACACAGAGTAGACAGGGATGGGCAACTTGGACATTGGATACCCAAAATGGGGCGGGGGGTGCTGCAAAGGCAAGAAGTGACTAGCTTACAAGCTTTCAAGAGGGATGCTAGATCCAGAGGGTGTGGAGGGAGGTAGAATCTCCACTGAGTAGTATCTGTTCTGCCTAGTCAGGGCTGATGAAAGGAGATGCGGATAGGTCTCTTGTGATACAACAGTGAATAATTGCTATCAGGACTGATTGTGAGGGTTGGAAATGTAAAGGTAGACGTTTTGTAGCAAAAGGATGGGAGTGATAGACTTTGCAGTCTAGGAGCGGAGGTCCCTGGGACCATCAAGGGAGAAGAATGGAGAGTGGGACCCTACTCAGAGAAGCAGTGACGCCAGAGATGGAGGCAGAGACGATGACATGGAGTGATGGAGTTGCTGGGGGCTTTAGACCCAAAAAGGGAGAGGGGCTGTGTGCTGACAACTGAGGGACAGGCTTGCAGGGTATACCCTTTGGTTGGTTGATGATGCAGGGAGGGAATTGTAACCATGACAATGAAGTGATATTTGATTGGATGAATGTAAAGTTAATGTTCTCCCATGTAAACTATCACATAATGCACACACACAAAAAAATTTTTTTAAATTGATATTACTATACTAGTGTTTGTGACACTTATATCCTCATTAACTTCTTTATTCATCCATCCAATAAATATTTATTTAGTATCGATTCACTCTTAACATCTTCCTTGTTCTCCCAACCAAATGGTATCACTTTTCCTTGAAACCAATAGGACTCCACTTACTCTGTTCAGTATGTGAATCATTTCTGGTTGATCTTTATCCCCTTATGAGATAATAAATGCATTTGTAGCAGCAGCAGAAAAAAAGAAAAGGAAGTCTAATAAAAAAGACCATTTTCCTTTCAATTCTACTTGAAATTAACTGCACACAGTATAGTGTACAGGTCCCTGCGTGGAAAGAGTATTCATGCTGTATACCAGCCACCTCTAATCAAGTATTTGAGCACCCATTTCACCTTGTGCCCTGGATTTCTTCACGTTAAGATTTTGTTCGAATGCATTATCAAGTCTGTTCTAAACCATATACTGTCATTCAAGAAAGCTATAGAAAGACTCTGAGTCCTGGTGTGGCACTGTGGGTTAATGCGCTGGACTGCAAAGTCAGTTTGAACTGCAAGGTCAGCGGTTCAAGTTCAGCAGTCGCTCCTCGGAAACCCTATACGGGGTCGCTATGGGTCGGAACCAACTAGACGGCACGTAACAACAACATGGCATGACTCTAAAATTTGTCAGTGGCTTCATTAGCACAAAAGATTTGAAATTATTTGAAATTTTAACCAGACAACCATGCAACTTACATAATAAGCCTTTTGAAGTCTTAAGTGAAAAATATGCCATGGCTTCAGAAGTACCTACAGTCCTCGTCTCTCATGATCAAATTCTTCCCAGTTTACTTTTTAGTTTACACATGACATTAGCAAGTCTTCAGTCTTAGTGTTAGCCTGGCTGTAGCACATTAATCCTACAGGAAAATCATGACCCTCTCCTTTTGACTATGTAAGTATTATTATATCAGTGGGTCCTAGGGTGGTGCTGTGGGATGAAACTCTGGACCGCGAGGTTGGTTTGAATCACAAGGTCAGTGGTTCAAACTCACCAGCCCATCCTTGGAAACTCTATAGAGGATATCTGAGTCGGAACTGACTCGATGGCACTTAACAAAAACAACACTGTATGGGTGGAGCCCTGGTGTAGTGCTGCAGGATAATGTACTGGACCACAAGGTCGGTTGGAACTGCAAGATCAATGCTTCAAACCCATGAGCCGCTCCTTGGAAACCCTAGACAGGATCACTACGAGTCAGAACCGACTTGGCAGCAATAAACCACAATTGTAGGGGTGCATCTGGCACCTCAGTATGATGCAACTCCACAGCATCTTTCTACAGAATCAAATATTCTCTTCAAATTTACATTCCCTGTCAGAGACAGAGCACCCAGTAAGCATGATTAAGCGCAGGCTTACCTGGGTTTTCTTAATTATCTGTAGTGAATAGTTTCACATGTATTTCAGCATATCAAAGATGTCATGAAACCCATGTAAAATTAGTCATGCTTACTTCACTTATTGGGTAATTTGACACCGATTACAGTCAATGTCTTAAATCTTCTCCTGACTGATATTTCACATTCAACAAACACATATAAGCTTCATATCTATTATCTGGCCAAAGCATCAGGATATTTTGAAACTAATTATTCTAGAAGATATAAAGCAAAAATATTTTTGGATACCCATCTAATTCTACAATAAAGAGAATCAGATTCAGCAATACATTGTTTTCCACTTACATAGCCTTACTCTCAGTCTAAGAAGCTCTGGTAGCGTAGTTGATTATGAGCTAGTCTGGTAACCGCAAGGCCAGCAGTTCAAATTTACCAACTGATCCTCGAGAGAAAGATGAAGCTTTCAGCCTACGTTAAGATTTACAGCCTCGGAGACCCTATACAGGGTCCCTTATGAGTTGGAACTGGTGCAGTGGCACACAACCACCACCACCACTCTAAGGCTGTTCATCACCCTGGATTACAAAGGATTTGGGGGAGGGGAGCGGGATTTAGATTCGCTTAAAAATCATCACTGTTTTCCCTCGATTTACATTCAGAAACGAGTACATTGGCTTCTCTTTTAAATGGCAGCAGCCCTGTGGTCTTTTAAATAGCAGCAGCCTGTGGTGACTACACCCACAGTTAGTACATAAAGCTAATGTAACTTGGTAAGAAATTCAGTCTTCTCTTTGGTAGTTTTCCATTTTTGTTATATTTGTTGCCCAATTGAACTTTACATCAAAGGGGACTACTTATGCAAGAGAAGGTAAGTCCACCTGAGTAGAATGCAGACAAACAAACTACCCACTGTTGTTGTTATTAGGTGCCATCGAGTCACTACCAACCCATAGCGACCTTATGCACAGTAGAACGAAACACTGCCCAATCCTGGGCCAACATCTCTGTTGTTGCCACGCTCGAGTCCATCGACGCTGCCACTTGGTCAATGCATCTCATTAGGGGTCTACCTCTTTTTCTCTGACCCTCCACCTTACCAAACATGATATCCTTCTCCAGTTACTGGTCCCTCCTGACAATATGTCCAAAGTATGAGAGACGAAGTTTGGCCATCTTGGCCTTCAAGGAGCACTCTGGCTGTACTTCTTCTAAAATGGATCTGTTGGTTCTTTTGGCAGCCCATGGCACTTTCAATATTCTCCTCCAACACCATAACTCAAAAGTATCAATTCTTTCACAGTCTTCCTTATTCACTGTTCAGCTTTCGCATGCATATGAGGTTATTGAAAGTATCATGGCTTGGGTCAGTCAGCACTCAAGCTGACATCTTTACTCTTCATTCACCATTTTAAAAAGGTCTTGTGCAGCAGATTTGTCCAATGCAATACGTCGTTTGATTTCTTGACTGCTGCTTCTGTGAGTGTTGATAGTTGATTCAAGAAGAATGAAGTCCTTGACAACTTCATGTCCATAACAAGCTATGGACAACATTGCGAAGTAGGAGTATTCTGCAACATTTTATTGTGCTTATGAGGAAACCGTACCTGGACCAAGAGTCACTTGTTCAAACAGAACATGGAAACACTGAATGGTTCAAAATTATGAAAGGTGTACGACAAGGTTGTATTCTTTCACCATACTTATTCAACCTGTACGCTGAGCAAATAATACGAGAAGCTGGGTTCTATGAAGAAGAACGTGGCATCAGGATTGGAGGAAGACTCATTAACAACCTGCGATATGCAGATGATACAACCTTGCTTGCTGAAAGTGAAGAGGACTTAAAACATTTACTGATGAAGATCAAAGAGCACAACCTTCGGTATGGATTACATTTCAATGTCAAGAAAACAAAAATCCTTACCACTGGACCAATAAACAACATTCTAATCAACCGAGAAAAGCTACACACTAGACAGCAGCAATTTGTCCTGACAGTCTATAACACAGGTATAAGTGAAACTCTCTTGCAAAGATGAAAAGGATGTCATGGGTAGATTTGAAAAATAATCACCCACACACTTGTTTGATTTCAACTACCTCTTGAGTCAACTTTTCTGAAATACAACTAAAATACAGAATTTACTAAAATGTAAAAATATAAAGAAGGTAAGAATCATTCTAAAAATGTAATGCAGATATTAATCTTGAAAGCACCAAACTCTTATTTTACAAATGGAAAAACGGAGACCCAAAGGGAAAGTGACCTGCCAAAGTTTAGATATTAGGTTATTGTTGTTGCGTGTTGTTCAAGTCCATTCCAATTTATAATGACTGTATAGGTAGAGTTGGAACCACAAGGTTGGCAGTTCAAGCTCACCACCTGCTCCTCAGAAAACCTATATAGGGTTGCTATTAGTCGGAACCAACTTGGCTGCACTTAACAATAACAACATAGGTAGAGTAGAGCACTGTCCCACAAGTTTTACAAGGTAGTAATATTTACAAGAGCAGATCTCTAGGTCTTTTCTGGCACAAAGCTTCTGCTAGGTTCGAACTGTCCACTGTACCATCTGGCCTCCTTTAGCTGCTAGCAGAATTAGAATTAAAATTAAAATGATCTGATTTTTAGTTCAATATACTTTCCACTATATCAGATATAATACAGCAACTCTCTTTTATACTATGGCATGAGGGGCAGAGGCACCCTGCTATATGTTTATTCCTGTTCTTCAATATGCCTCTAAGTATATTGATAATTAATATTTACTGAATAAATATGGACTTTATTTACAATATAAATCAGAGAAAGATGAGGCCTTCTGCTCCCACAAAGACTGACGGCCTTGAAAGCTACCAGATGGAACTGACTCAATGGCACTTAACAACAAGTGGTAAATAGTTGATTAAGGTAAATGTTGCATAATTCCAGAATAGAAAGAGATTGTATGCTGAGATAGCCAGAGAGTGCTTCATCCAGGAGGCACATTTCAGAGAATTGGGTTGGATTTAGTGACGTGGAGAAAAGGGGCTAGGCATTTCTTGTGAGGAACAATGGTTCCAACAATAATACAGAAACAGGACAACAAAGTTGTGATTGTGAGACAGTGAGCTAACTAATTTGCCTAGTATAGAAGGCAGACAGGTAAAGATTAGAAAAGATATATTGGAACCCAAAATATGGAAAGCTTTAAACATCTGCTACATTTTAAAACCAGGTCAGTGGTTCTCTAGCCTACCTGTGCATCACAATCATCTTCTTCTTTTTTTTAAATGCAGGGTCCTGTATCCAGAGATTATGATTCTGTATGACAAGGAATTATTTCTAAATTCCCCCATGTAACACTGATAGTCATCCACAAGTGAAAAAAACTGCTGTGAGCAGTGGAGGACCATCAAAGACTAGAGGACTAAGATTATGAAACTAATGGTTTGGGAAAATATCAATCTGTGGTTGGCAGTAAAGTGCAAAACAGAGTGAGACTACAAAAATAATTACAAGTTATTTTGTGGGGGAGCAACGGTTACTGCAATAGTTCAAGTATGAAGAGATAAAAGCTTATACTAGGGTAATATCTGAGGAAATGTAAAAAAAAAAAACAACAACACCAGGATGTCCTCTACTGATTTCATATTCAATGGAACACTGAATGCAGGTGTGTCCACAAGCCCCATCCTCCTTCTGCTCATTTACTTGTAAGCAGAAAGCTCTTTCTCCATAGTTGGAATGCATTTATCAGAGATCTCCTCAAGCCATCAAGGGAGTGAGTTCAAATTGGGCAGAAGAGGCAACCCATACAGAGAGGAGCAGGGTAGCTCTAGTCCTTAGATTTACGACAGGAAGTGACCCCTTTCTAGAATTCTCAGTTGGACACAGAAAAACATTATTGCACAAAGTATTATTATAAATGACTGTTTCAATATGATTACTATTATTATAGCTTTGCTGTATGTGCATCAAATAGACTTTTATGCATTGCCTGGAAACCTACTCACCATTTTGAATATTGTTTCTCTGGGGAGAAATTCTGTGTACATTTCTAACAGCTGGCATACAAATGAAGTTTTAGAATATAACCCATTTACCAGTTGGGGATCGCTTGTGTACGATTAAGTATCAATTGACTGGCATTGATAATAAGTGCTCCAGGACTGCAGAAAAAAGAGACCACTCACTGTGCATTAGAACAGCTAAAAAATCCTTGTAGCAGAAGTGGACAGGAGTTGAGTAAGGAAAAAGATCTTGAAACAACAAGAAAGAGAAAATACACAATAAAAAGCTTGAAGCTAGGAATTAATACAGTGTGTTCAGTAATCTCAATTACCCCATAAGCATACAAAAACTGGACAATGACAAAGAAGGACCATGGAAGAACTGGCACATTTGAATTCTGGTACTAGCAACTATTATTAATTGAAACCTGTGAGATTCTGAAATTGATGGCACTGACTTGTATTTCCAGGTATTGTGAGTTTCCACTTTTGACAGGTGCAGTCTTACAACTTTTCTATCCCTCTTTGTTAGTGGGGAAATTTTTAGCTTTCTTTTTGACAGGTTTCTGCCTTATACAGGTTTGTTTTCACAGGTTTTACTGCCAGAAGAATGAATAAATCTGTATTGAAAGGAGTATAGCCAGAATGCTCCTTAGAAGGAAGAATGGCAGACTTCATCTCATTTACTTTGCATAGGTCATTATGAGGGACCAACCCATGAAGAAAAGTATAATGCTCAGCAAAAAAAAAAAAAGAGGAAGACCTTCAATGAGCTGGATTGGCACAAGGACTCCAACAATGGGTTTACTCATACCTGGTGTGGCGCTGCAGATTAACGTGCTGGGCTGCAGGGTCAGTTAGAACCACAAGGTCGGCGGTTCAATCTCACCATTCACTTTTTGGAATCCCTATACAGGGTCTCTATGAGTTGGAACCAACACTTAGCAACAACAACTGTGATGATGGCATGGGACTAAGCAGTGTTTCTTTCTATTGTGATTTGGAACCTACTCAATAGTACTTAACAACAACATGTTCAGGAGTTAGATCAGCTTGGCCCGAACTGAAGATTACTACTGATTGTCCTGGTGTGGCGCTGTGGGTTAATGCACCAGACTGCAAAGCCGTTTGAACTGCAAGGACAGCGGTTCAAGCTCACCAGTTGCTCACCAAGCTTAGGGTCGCTCAGGGTCGGATCTGACTCTACGGCACTTCACAACAACAACAACTGATTAGCTATCGGAGAAATTTTAGACAGATAAGTTAGACACAAATGATGAAATTATTTGTGTCTCAGTATGGCAGTTTACAACAAGAAATATGAGTCAGAGATGGGGAGGAGATTCCCATATATTCTCTAGTCCAGTCGCATGCAATCTACCAAATAGCATGTATTTGTTGAGAGTATTCCATGTGCTCAGCAATATGCTTGGGATTGCATGAAATCAAAAAAATTTGTCAATGCTTTATAATATTATAGAGATCATTTGTATTATCATTACACCATCCTGTTTTCTAATAACTTGTATTCTATACTCAACTATCTTTTAAAACCCAATCCACATTTTACACAACACTGGTTTGAGCAAAAGATGTAAACCTGCATAGAACATAAAATGAGAATAAACTGAAAGAAAATGTGAATAATGTGAGTAGTGGTATCTCGTTGTTGTTTTGAATTGCAATTCCTGAACAACATATGCCACCATCTGTCTGTCTCTTGGAGTCCTGGTGTGGCACTGTGGATTAATGCAGTAGACTACAAGGTCAGTTTGAACCGCAAAGTTGTCAATTCAAGCTCACCAGCTGCTCCTTGGATACTCTTTACAGGGTAAATGACTCAATGGCACTTAGCAACAACAAATCTGTCACTTTGTCATACTATGGTATCTTGATCATGCAGGTAACTCTGTCACCAATATTTTAAATATCATAAGAGTAGACAAGATTCAGTGGAGTTTCAAGACTAAGACAGACTAAGAAGAAAGGCCTGGGGATCTACTCCAAAACCTACCCAATGAAAAAAACCTATGAAATACAATAGAATATTGCATGCTACAACAGACAATGTGTGTATTACAGTGGGGTTTGAAAGGCATTACAAAGAGTGAATTCCACCACGTCATGAACATGGTGCAGGACAGGGCAAAATTTCATAACATTATGAGTCAGAATTGATTAGATGACAATTACCTAAAACAACAGCAACTGGCCAATGTCATTCAACTATACATGCAGAAATTGTTAAATGGGTGTACCTACCATTGTGTGCATTTAAAAAAATATATGTGTTTAAATAGATTGCCTTTTAAAAATTTCTTCTAATTTTCTACCCCTTTGAAATTTGTTACAGATTTTTTATTTTGCTTTTCATTTTTAAGCAAATAATACATAATTTTGAACTTTGATGATCTGCGAGTTATGTGGTCGTGTGGACATGAAGCGAATGGGCAAATTAATTTCTTGAAGAATGAAATATATTGAACTAGCCTCTTATTCCCCACATCTGAGCTGTCTTCGAAATCCTTATCTGCCTCCTCAGTTCTATCAGCCTTGAGCAGCTTTGGGTCACTTTGGCCCTGAAGGGACCAGAGCCAAAGGAGCGGGAAAATGGCAACGGGAATGACCGCCAGGGGGCAGGAAGGCTTATGGGCTTCTAGGACTGCTACCAGCCGCTCCCCGGAACCCCTATACAGGGTCGCTATGGGACGGAACCCATTCCATGGCGCTTAACAACTACACGAGCGCCACGCGTTAGAGCACTGGACTGCTAAATC
>NW_006408701.1:6917183-6917770 GCF_000296735.1 Chrysochloris asiatica
TCTATTGGTTCTTTTGGCAGTCCATGGCACTTTTATTATTCTCCAACACCACAATTCAAAGGCATCAATTCTTCTACGATCTTCCTTATTCACCGTCCACCTTTCGCATCCATATGAGGTTACTGAAAATACCATGGCTTGGGTCAGGTGCACCTTAGTCCTCAAACTGACTTCTTTGCTCTTTAACACTTTAAAAAGTTCCTGTGCAGCATATTTGCCTAATGCAACACGTCGTCTGATCTCTTGACTGCTGCTTCAGCGAATGTTGATAGTTGAACCAAGAAGAATAAAGTCCTTGACAACTTCAATCTTTTCTCCGTTGATGAGAACGTTGTTTATTGGTCCAGTGGTGAAGATTTTTGTTTTCTTGACATTGAGATTCAATCCATACTGAAGGCTGTGCTCTTTGATCTTCATCAGTAAATGTTTCTAGTCCTCTTCACTTTCAGCAAGCAAGGTTGTATCATCGGCATATCGTAGATTGTTAATGAGTCTTCCTGCAATCCTGACGCCACGTTTTTCTTCGTAGAACCCAGCGTCTGGTATTATTTGCTCAGCATACAGGTTGAATAAGTATGGTGAAAGAA
>NW_006408701.1:6918205-6919543 GCF_000296735.1 Chrysochloris asiatica
CTCTCTTTGGAATGGGCACAAATATGGATCTCTTCCAATCAGTCGGCCAGATAGTTGTCTTCCAAATTTCTTGGCATAGATGAGTGAGTGCCTCATGTGCCGCCTCTCTTTCTTGAAACATTTCAATTTTTATTCCATCAATTCCTGGTGCCTTGTTCTTTGCCAATTCCTTCAATGCATTTGGGACTTCCTCCCTGAGTATCACAGGCTCTAGTTCATATGGTACCCCCCTTGAAATGGCTGAACATTAACCATTTCCTTTTGGTACAATGATTCTGTGTATTCATTCCATCTTTTCTTAATGCACTGCTTAGGGAATAACAAATCTAAGTCAATTGTATTACAATATGGGTAGAGATAGAATGGTTATACAACATGAAGAATATAACCAATGTTATTCAACTATACATGTATAAATTGTTAGTTGGGTGTACTTTCCGTTGTGTGCATTTTAACAAAAATGTGTTTAAATAGATTGCCTTAATAAAAAAAATCTTATTTTCTACCCCTTTGAAATGTGTTGCTTTTTTTTTTCCTGTTTTTAACAGTTATTGGCTGTATACACTGTTCTGATCTATAGCAGCTGGTATAGACTATTTTTCTATTGGTGGGGCTTTACAAGATGCGTATGTATCTTGGCTGTATGGCTGGAGTTGTTGTCTCTTATTAGGTGAGGCACAAGTAGAAATTGACACACAAAAGCAGAAGGAAGGCCAAATTCGACAGTAAACTCCAAAGTGATAAGAACCCAGATACGGTATTTATATAAAGTTGTTGTTGTTAAGTGCCATCGAGTCGATTCCGAACCATAGCGACCCTGTATAGGGTTTCTGAGGAGCAGCTTGTTAGTTTGAACCGCCGAACTTGCACTTCAAACGGTTTTGAAGTCTGGCGCATTAACCAGGATTCCATATAAAGTTATGAGACCCAATAAAATCAAAGAAACAAGAACCTAAAATAAAATTAAAAATTGCAGAAAATACAACTATTGATTTAGTACCATCACCTATTGCACAACAGGAGTCATGGTGTGGCACTGTGGGCTAATGCGTTAGTCTGCAAAGTCCATATGTTGAGATTAGGCAGAGAAGGTGTCACAAGGGAAAGCAAAACACGATTGAAAATAAAATAATAATAATAATAATAAAAACCAGGATACTTGTATCTCTGTTTCTATAGATCGCTGAGTAATTTCAGCACTGGGAGTGATCTTCTTCCTGTCTCTGCTCACTGTTTCCCACAAAGGCTGCACCCACCAGCCACCCGAGTTCAGAAATCATCTTTCTTACTCCTATTACAAACCTTTATGCTGGTAAGCACCTCAATCACCGATTTAGC
>NW_006408702.1:0-1091 GCF_000296735.1 Chrysochloris asiatica
CAGGGAAACACTACAAGAAAAAAACAGACGAAATAATTGCAAATTTTGAAACAATACAAAACCTGAAATTAGATATCCAAAAGATTAGTTCTAAGATTTCAGAAAGGACAATACATTGAAAGGGCAATGGAAGCCTCAATTAGTTAACTTGAAGATAAACCTCTCAATACTAGTATGCTAGAAAACTCCAAAGAGCTGTGTGGGACACCATGAAGAAGAGCAATTTACAGGTGATCAGAATTCCAGGACAGGAAGAGACAATATAAAACACAGAGAAAACTGTAGAACAGTTGTTGGAAGAAAAATTCACTAGTATCTAGAAAGATGAACAGATAAGCATATAAGAAGCTGAGTGAAGCCCACACAGGGCAGACCCCCAAAAGAAAATCACCAAGACATAGCTTAATCAGACTTTCAGAACCAAAAGACAAGGAAAGAATCCTGAGAGCAATTTAGGAAAAAAGAAGTGACCTACAAAAGAGAATCAATAAGTCTAAGCTGATTTCTCAGCAGAAATCATGCAGGCAAGAAGGCAATGAATTGGCATATACAAAACACTGAAAGAAAACAAAAACTGCAAATAAAAAATCTTATACCCAGCAAAACTGTCCTCAAATATATCATGAAATTTGAGCATTTCCAAATAAATAAAATTAAAGGATTTTGTAATGTCCAGACCAAGTTGACAAAAGTTACCAAAGGGTATTTTTTGGACTGAAAACCAACAGCAGACAATAATTTGAGATTACCATACATGACAACACCACTTGTTGTTGTTATGTGTCATCGAGTCGGTTCTGACTCATAACGACCCTATATAGGATTTCCAAGGAGCAGCCAGTGAGTTTGAACTGACGACTTTACAGTTCAAACTGACCTTGCAGTCCGGTGCTTATCCTACAGCACAATACCAGGATTCCAGCTATAGACATATTTAAAGTAAAGCAAACGTACAAGAGTGAAAATAGGAAACCAGAGATATCAATTCATAATGAAGTCAACAATAAGTAAAAAGAAGGAATAGTGTACATACAGAACTTCAGATGGCTAGGAAGACAAGGAGATCTGAAGATAAAATAAACTGTTTTAAA
>NW_006408702.1:1447-2815 GCF_000296735.1 Chrysochloris asiatica
ACAAAAAAATCATAGAGCAAAATAACATCAATCAATTCACACACACTGATAATTATACTGCATGTAAATGGATTAAAAGCACCAGTCAAGAGACAGCCGAATGGATAAGAAAACGGGACCCTTCAATATGCTGTCTATAAGAGACAAATCTACAAGAGACAGCCGAAATGCCCAACAATAGAATGGTTAAATTAAACTTTGATACATACACATAATGGGATACTACGCAACATTGAAAAATAATGACGAATCTGCAAAACACCTCACAACATGCATGAACCTGGAGGACACTGTGTTGGTTAAAATTAGTCAATCACAAAGGACAAATATTATATGAAACCAATGTTGTAAAAGGTTAGGAAATGTTTTTCTTAATAAAAGAAGCAATCAATGATGACTATAGGGGGAGGAGAGGATAAATTATCCATGGGCCAGATGATAGACACATGTTAACATGGGTGACAGGGCAGGCAATATACAGCAAGAGGGAAGTTAGCCAAGGAAAGATGAAGGCAGTGGGAGACAGGGAGGTAAGCAATAGTTAAAGTGAGTAGAGGCAAATGCTGTTTACTGTTGATACATGGAAGGGATTGCAATCATTGTAATGAAGCAGAGTATATGATGGGCTGAATGTAAAACTGATGATCTGCCCTGTAAACCTTCACTCAATTCACAATAAAAAGTTAAAAATAATAAAAGTTTAGCCATGCTAGTGGAAATGTAGTAAGTTCATATGATTTTGATTTCCCTGATGACTAACGAGCTGGAATAATAGCTTTTCATGCATGTATTGTCCATGTGGGTACATTATTGTAAAAAGTGTCTGGCTACTTTTCTTACTCAGTTATTTATCTTTGCCTTATTATATAGGAATTTGTTAGAAACTTTTGATGTGTGTCCTTTGTCAGTTATGCGTATTACAAATATCGTCCCACTTTGTGTGCTCATGTAGGTATAAAATATGTGATCATTAAAATAGGTGACAACAATAACACCAAGGGGGTTGGGGTATGGTGATATAAGAGAGCTAACATGATGAGAGGTCCTTGCATTGTTAATAGACCACTTGGTGCAGGTGTTAGATGCTGTCCAGTCAGTTCCAACTAAAGGAACCCTGTTTATGTACAAAAGAACAAAATACTGCTCAGTCTGCACCATCCTCACAATTGTTATGTTTGAGTCCACTATTGCAGCCACTGTGTCAATCCATGCCATTGGGGGTCTTCCTTTTACTCACTGACCCTCCACTTTTTCAAGCATGATGTCCTTCTTCAGGGACTGATCCCTCCTGATAATACATCTGAAATATGAGAGTTAAAGTGTTGGCATCCTGGCTTCTAAGGAGCACTCTGACTATACTTCTCCTAA
>NW_006408702.1:3263-3794 GCF_000296735.1 Chrysochloris asiatica
TTAAATCATTCAGCATCTCCTTGTTCTGTTAGAACAGCTGTTTCTTGGTCTATGTACTGAGCACAATTAAGTGTTCTGGAATACCCATGTTTTGCTATGCAATCCATAGTTTGTTACAATCCACACTGTTAAATGCCTTTGCATAGTTAACAAAGCACAACTGAACATCTTCTGGCATTCTCTGCTTTCAACCAAGATTCATCTGATGTCAACAATAGATCTCTCGTTCCACATCCTCTTCTAAATCAATCCAATTTGAATTTCTGGTAGCTCCCTGTTGATGTACTGCTGCAATTATTTAAAAATTATCTTTAGAAAAAATTTACTTGCATGTGATATTGACATTGTTTAATAATTTCTGTATTCCATTGGGTCATCTTTCTTTGAAATAGGCACAAATAAGGACTTCTGCCAAATTTCTTGGCATAGATGAGTTAATGCCTCCAGTACTGCATAAACCTGTTAAAAGATTTTCATTTGTACTCTGTCAATTCCTGGAACCTTCTTTTTTGCCAATGTCTTCAGTGCTAC
>NW_006408702.1:3894-4425 GCF_000296735.1 Chrysochloris asiatica
TTAAATCATTCAGCATCTCCTTGTTCTGTTAGAACAGCTGTTTCTTGGTCTATGTACTGAGCACAATTAAGTGTTCTGGAATACCCATGTTTTGCGATGCAATCCATAGTTTGTTACAATCCACACTGTTAAATGCCTTTGCATAGTCAATAAAGCACAACTGAACATCTTCTGGCATTCTCTGCTTTCAACCAAGATTCATCTGACATCAGCAATGATATCTCTCGTTCCACCTCCTCTTCTAAATCAATCCAATTTGAATTTCTGGTAGCTCCCTGTTGATGTACTGCTGCAATTATTTTAAAATTATCTTTAGCAAAATTTTACTTGCATGTGATATTGACATTGTTTAATATTTCTGTATTCCATTGGGTCATCTTTCTTTGAAATAGGCACAAATAAGGACTTCTGCCAAATTTCTTGGCATAGATGAGTAAATGCCTCCAGTACTGCATAAACCTGTTAAAAGATTTTCATTTGTACTCTGTCAATTCCTGGAACCTTCTTTTTTGCCAATGTCTTCAGTGCTAC
>NW_006408702.1:6725-17571 GCF_000296735.1 Chrysochloris asiatica
TTCTGAATGAAACTTACAGTTCAAATGGCTTTGCAGTCTGGCGTATTAACCCACAGCACCATACCAAGAAGATATACTGCTATGGAATTCCCCTTCCCCCAACAAAATAGCCTCAGAATATATTAAGCAATGACCGACATAACTTTGGGGAGACATAGATACAATTGTGGTTGGAGATTAAACACATTCATCTTAAAAACTAATATATTAAATTGGAAAAAAGTAAGCACAAATATAAAAGTGTGAATTTGAATACAGAATTAATAAGTTCAGCTTAATATGGGTCTATTAGAACATGCACAAAACAACATCCACAAAAAAATTGTACTATACAAATAGTTTCTGTTCATAGGGCAATAAAATTAGCAATCAATGAAAACAAAATACCTTTAAAAAATCCTACATATCTGGAAATTAAAAATCCTATCTCTGAATAATCTTTGGACTAAAGAGCAATTTGTTAATTAGGGACCACTAAGAACTCAATGACAGTGACAAGGCTGCATGCTAAAACACGTAGTAAACAATTAAAGCAAGGAGCCCTGTGGAACAGAGGTTAAGCG
This sequence comes from Chrysochloris asiatica, assembly GCF_000296735.1. NCBI lineage: Eukaryota > Metazoa > Chordata > Mammalia > Afrosoricida > Chrysochloridae > Chrysochloris > Chrysochloris asiatica. Next base: position 7,289 of record NW_006408702.1, read on the forward strand.
CTCAGCTGCAAACTGAAAGGTCAGTGGTTCAAACCCACCCAGAGAGTCTATGGGAGAAAACACTGGAGATCTGCTCCCATAAGGATTGCAGCCCAGCAACCTCTATTGGGGGGAGTCTATCAAATAAATGCCCATAGTCAATAAGTCAGATGATGAATTTTATTGGGCAAATCTGCTGCAAAAGACTTCTTTAAAGTGTTAAAAAGCAAAGATGTTGCTTTGAGGACTATGATACACCTGGTCCAAGTCACGGTATTTTTAATTGCCTCATACGTATGTGAAAGTTGGACAATGAGTAAGGAAGACTGAAGAAAAATAGATCCCTTTGAATTAGGGTGTTGCTGACGAACATTGAACATACATATCATAGACTGCCAGAAGAACAAACAAATCTGTGTTAGGAGAAGTGCAGCCAGAACGCTCCTTACAAGTGAGGATGGCGAGACTTTGTCTCTCATACTTTGGACATGTTGTCAGGAGAGAGTAGTCCCTGAATACGAGGGCTGACACAGCAGTGCAACAATGGGCTCAAACATAACAATTGTTAGAATGCCTTAAGACTGCAGTGTTGCATTTTGTGTACACAACGTCACTATGAAATGAAACTGACTTGCCGACACCTAAAAACAAAAACATAGGGTTGCTATTAATTGGAAATGACTTGATGGCTAACAACAACAGTTAAAGCAGGACTTAGAAGGGATTGTTGGAGGATATCTTTGAGACATCAAAGTGTGAAAGACTTTCTAGATAAAATCCAAAAAGCATGAAGTGAAAATTAATGAATCTAACTCTAAAAACAGTAAGAATTTCTATGCCCTGAAGAACATCATAGAATAATAACTGGGTAGTAGATGTATGAAAGCATTTGCAATATCATTAATACTCGAAATATATGAACATCTGGATTGTTAATGAGGAAAGTTCAGGGAGCCCTAAAAGAAAAATGAGAAAGAATACAAACAAGACGTTCAGAGACAGGGCTGAGAAGTATATGAAAGGAACTCATACTCACTAATAAGGAAAATGTAAGCTAAGATTTAAAAACAATTAGATAGTGAGAAGGGCTACACAACTTGAAGAATATAATCAGTGTCACTGAATTGTATGTATAAATTGTTGAATTGCTCTATTTAGTTGTGTCTATTCTTTCTTAGCTGGTATGACACTGTAGGATAAGCACTGGACTGCAAGGTCAGTTTGAACCACAAGATCGGCGGTTCAAACCCACCAGCCATTCCTTGGAAGCCCCATACAGTGTCTCTATGAGTCGGAACTCACTCAACAACAACAACCACATTTTCACCACAATAAATAACAACAATTAGCACAGTCTATCACCTGTCTGCCAGTTTGTTGTACTGCGGTGGTTTGCATGTTGTTGTGATGCTGGAAACTCTACTATCAGCATTTCAAACACCATCAGGACCACCGAAGGTGGACCAGTTTCAGCAGGATGAGGGAGTCCCTTGGGACGGTAGACTGGCATGCAGGCAGACAATGGACTTGAAACCACCAGGGACAGTGAAGATGGCACAGAATCGGACAGCCTTTATTCTGTTGTACATAAGGCTGTTATAAGTCAGTATTGACTGGCTGGCAGCTATACAACAGCAACCACTTATAGACAAAGCACATTAAACCTGAATGGTTGGCAAGGATGAGAAAGATTGACAATGCCAAATCTTGCTGAGGACGTGAGAAAATAGAAAGCAATTGCCCCGTGGAAGTGCAGACTAGACTAGTGTAGCAATCTGCCAATGCTTAGTGACCCTCCAATACACACACATCCCATGACCACAGAACCCCACTCTTTGGATATAGTTTTATGAAAAAAATCTCACCCAGCTACGTAAGTGAACCTACACAAGGATGTTTTATGGCAGTGTTCCTGTGACAAGAGTCGGGGCAATCTGAATGTTCACTGCTGGAAGAAAGAAGAAGCTCTATGGAGACAGCAGCCAGCAGCCAGGAATGAGGGGTACACATCACAATTAATATAGTGCGGAGTAGGGCCATAGGGGAAACAGAATGAAACAAATGTATACAAATTCATAAAACATAAATATATAAAGCAATATTATTTGCTATTCAAAGACATAAACCAAACTCATTAAAACAGATATCTATGATGTCTTGGAGACCTGGTATGGCACTGTAGGATAAGAACTGAACTGCTAAACACAAGGTCAGTTTTTAAAAAACCCAACAGCTACTCCTCGGAAATCCTACAAGCCGGAACCAACTTGATGGCACTTAACAACAACAACAACAACAACATGACGTCAGGCAGTGAGGGTGCGGGAGTAAGAATGAAGATCGGTGATGAAGGCCAAGCAAACTAGATATAGTAGACCATCGGTCTTACATGGACTGATGACCTCTCTACACTGATGCCTAAGAAACCCCAAGGAAAACAAACGAAGAAGCATTAGTCAGAGTTGGTTCTTCCCCGTTTCCATTCATAAGGAAGCGTTACGTGTGCTTGCTTCCTCATGGCTGCATACCAGAAAAGCAAACAGACCTGTCACCATCTAGTCACTTCTGATTCATGATGACCACATGTGTGCGCCACAGAGTTTTCAAAGGCTCTGAGCCTTCAGAAGTAGATCTTTTGAGGTAACTTTGGGTAGATTCAAACTGCCAACCATTTGGTAACCAAGTGCTTATGACCCCCAAATATGTCCTAATACTTGGAACCTATGATTGTTGTTGTTGTTAAGTGTCACTGAGTCAGTTCCGACTCACAGAAGCCCTGTATAGGGCTTCTGAGGAGCAGCTAGTGGTTTTGAACTGCTGACCTTGTGGTTGAAACTGACCTCGTGGCCCAGTGCATTATTGTGCAGCACCACACCAGGAACCTATGATTATGTTCCCCTATATGGCAAAAGAGTATTTGCTGGAGTGATTAAGCTAAGGATCTTGATATGGAGAGGAATTGATTCTGTATTATCCAGGTGGGCCCTAAATTAATTTCAAATGCCCTCATACGAGGGAGGCAAAGGGAGATTTTAAGAGGAAGAGAGGGCAATGTGACGATGGAAGCCAGGACTGAAGTGGTGCTGAAGAGGCATGGAGCCTCCAGATGAAATCAGCCATGAGTACACCTTGGTTTTGAACTCCGGATGTGGCACTGTAGGATCAGCACTGGACACTGAACCACAAGGTCGGCAGTTCAAACCCACCAGCTGCTCCTCAGAAACCCTATACTGGGTGGCTATCAGTTGGAACTGACATGAAAGCACTTAACAACAACAACAACAACAACAAGACCTTGGTTTTAGTCCTACAAGATTCATTTTGGATGTAAAATAATACATTTCTGTTGGTTTACACCATTACATCTATGATCATTTGTTACAGCAGCAATGGGAAGTGAATACAGGGCCCTACCCTAATACATTTCTTAAAATTATTCCATTAGGTCTCTAAGACCAACACATGCAGGCTGGTTAAGGAGGAGAAACAGAATTTGTTCAGTTTGGGTTAAGGGCAGCCATATAGGTCTACTAGGGAATCTTTCTCTCCTAGAATACTCCACGATCCCATCTCACCCACTAACACAAACATTAAACTGACCCTTTGAAACAGCCTGGGAATACCCCTACTAATTAACCAGTCATCCCAGTACTCTGGAAAAATGGTGTAAGGTTGGCCTGTAGGAGGAATAACCACCCAAGACCCATGTCCTCTTCCCTACAAGCTTCAAGCAATCATCTCTGGTCCAGCTGGATTTATTTGGTGTCTGTGGAGTGGGGAGAGCAACAAAGAACTTTCCTTCATCATTGTGGATTTGGTTTTGTTTAAGATCTTTTCCTTTGGGAGCTCTGTGTAAACTGATAGATTGTACCAAACCAATCTATTGAAGCATTGTAGACTGGAGCAATTGGGGGAGGGTGAAGGGAAGAAGAGTGAGAGTGCTGAACAGGCAAAAAGGAGCCCGAAAAATGGTAACTCTAGGGCCCACAGATGCATGTGGAGAGCACTGTACATGTAACTGCTCCAACAAGACTTCTGAACGACAACCACAGAGATGCAAAGAGCTTCATGGGGAACATCCTCCTACCTAAAGACAGATCCTACTGGCCAAGAACTTCCAGCCACTCCATATGCAAAATCTTAAAACATGAAACTTACTGTGCCAATGACAGTGTGAGCTCTGCTTGAATTTTGACCCATTCTTCCTTTATAATTCTTCCACACTGCAGCAGCTCCTTTGAGAGTCTCTCTGCTTTCGCCAGATTCTCTGAAGCTTCCTTAAACCTGAGCTGTGTTCAGGACAGGTGATACTTGGTTCCAGATTCAGAACCCCCACCCCAGTCCCTAGATTTGCTTGGCTCACTCTTCCTGAGTCACTGATCAACTTTTTATTTGGTCTGGGGAATGAAATAATAAGATGAGAAAGATTTGAGGTAAAAGGATACTTTTGAAGTGCGATTAAGGCTCTCCCCATGGTATGAAAAAGTTCAACGGAACACTTGAAAACATCTGTATTATCATTATAGGGAGGTTCAATGGCGCTGCTGAGGATTTTCTGGGCTTTTTCTACATGTTGTTTTGCTTGCAGCGACAACCCTGTGAATAAAGAAGATGGCCTCAGTTTCTCTTTTATGACCACTGGATATGTAGTTAGTTCTTTATTTCCAGGAGCCTAGCATGATTCCCTTTTGCATCCTTCAGTGGCACACAGGGCAGCACATCCAGAAGCCTCTACACAAAGCAGGCGGAGGCAACAAGACCACTCCATTTTCCGGAAGTATCATCATGACTAGGAAAACAGAGAATTCTATACACACTTTTCCAAAAATGGTTTTTTTAGAAATAAAATAAACAGAATAAATTGGAATTGAACAGCTTTGAAACCTTGTCAGTATCAGACAAACATTATGCTATATTGTTGTTGTAAGGTGCTGTCGGCATCAACTCTGACTCATAGTGACCCTATGACCCAACACAGCAAACCACTGTCTAGTCCTGGACCAACTTCACAATCATTCCTTTGAGCCCAGTGTTGCACCCACTGTGTCGATCCATATCATAAAAACTCTTAATCTATTTTACTGATCTTTTACTTTACTAAACACGATATCCTTTTCTAGGGACTGGTTCCTCCTGAAAACTTCTCCCAAGTACATGACACAAAGCCTTGCTATCCTCCCTTCAAAGGAAGAGTCTCACTTCTCCAAACACAGATTTATTTGGTTTTCTGGCAGTCCATGGTACTTCCAATGTTCTTTGCCAAAACCATAATTCAAATGCTTTGATTTTTCTACGGTTTTCCTTATTCACTTCCCAGTTGTATTAACTACTCTTTCTTGTTGTTGTTAAGTGCCATAGAGTAGGTTCTGACTCAGAGCAACCCCATATATATAGGGTTTCTGAGGAGCATCTGGGAGGTTTGAACCGTCGACCTTTCGTTAGTAGTCCAGTGATTCCTACAGAGCCATACCAGGACTCCAGTCTTCTTTGTAGATATATAGATGTTATCCTTTCATGGAGAGCACTGTATTTCAAGACAGATCTTTAAATGTCCTTTCGGTAATGAATGCAGTCAATCCTCTTCAATTTGTCATTCCTGGCATATGATTGTCAGATTCAAACTGACCAATACCAGTCCATTTCAGCTCATTAATGCCTAGGATATCTATCACTCATTAAGGGTTTCATTTTTGACAACTTCCAATTTCCTAAATTCAGATTTCGTACATTCCATATTCCCATTATTAACAGATGTTTGCAGCTGTTTCTTCTCATTTTGAGTTGTGCCCTTCAGCATATGGAAGTCCTGAACTCTTGGTTCCACCCATGTCATTCAGGTGGACTCTACTTCGAGGAAGAAGCTCTTCCACAGTCATATTTTGAGCATCCTCCAATTCAAAGGACTCATCTTCCGGCACTAAATCAGACTACTTCACTACTATTCCTAAGGTGTCCAGGAGCTAATTCCTCAGAAGTGTACCAGCTACTCTTTGTTTCTTGTTTCCAGTTTGTTCTTAGTCTGGAGGCCCCACCAAAATCTGTCCGCCATGATTGAAACACCAGCGGTAAAACTTACAGCATCACAGCAACATGCAAGCCACCAGAGTAAAAGAAACCAACAGATGTGTGCGGACAATATGCTACAAATAGTTCTTAAAACAAATCAAATAGAATATAGGGACTGCAGCTATAATGGTGGTCTTGTGACAGCAAAGTAAGTTTTACCCTGGGATTTTTTAGCTTTATGATTCAATAAATTTCATTTTTTGTTTATGTCTTTTATTTGTTTGGTCACTTGCAGTAAAGGAACTCATGAAAAATACCAATGTGAATGGATCCAATTCTAGGTCATTACAGTGTGCCATGCACTCTTTCCAAAATGCCTTCAGAACTAACAGTTATTATCTTCTAAGAACCCTACTTTTCATTCATAAAAAGTAAAACTAAGAAGGGATTAAACATCTTCCCTATAGAAGGAGTCCATACTGAAGGCTACGGTCTTTGATATTCATCAGTAAGTATTTTAAGTCCTCTTCATTTTCAGCAAGCAAGATTGTATAATTTGCATATCGTAGGTTGTTAATGAGTCTTCCTCCAATCCTGATACCATGTTTTTCTTCATATAATCCAGCTTCTTAGATTATTTGCTCAGTGTACAGATTGAATAAGCATGGTGAAAGAATACAACCCTGGCACACACCTTTCCTAATTTAAAGCCATTTGGTGTTCCCTTGTTCTGTTCACACAACAGCCTCTTGGTCTACGTACCTCACCATTGGACCAATAAACAACATTCATATAAATGGAGAAAAGACTGAGGTTGTCAAAAACTTCATTTTCCTTGGACCAACCATCAACAATCATGGAAGCAGCAGCCAAGAAATGAGACAACGTATTGCATTGGACAAATCTGCTGCACAAGACCTTTTTAAAGTGTTGAAGAGCAAAGATGTCAGCTTGAGGACTAAGGTGTGCCTGACCCAAGCCATAGTATTTTCAATAATCTCATATACATGCAAAAGTTGGACAGTAAATATGGATGACCACAGAAAAACTGATGCAAAATGATGCATTATGGGTTTGGAGGAGAATATTGAAAGTACTATGCACTGCCAAAAGAAGCAATAGATCTGTATTGGAAGAACTGCAGCCAGGGTGCTCCTTGGAAGTCAGGATGGCCAGACTTCGTTTCTCATACTTTGGACATATTGTCAGGAGGCACCAGTTTCTGGAGAAGGACATCATGTGTGATAAAGTAGAGGGTCAGAAAAAAAGAGGAAGACCCCAGAGAGATGGATTGGCACAGTGGCAGCATAATTGTGTTCAAACGTAGCAGTGATTGTGAGGGTGGCCCAGAACTGGGCAGTGTTTCATTCTGTTGTACATAGGGTTACTATGAGTCGGTATCGACCCAATGGCACCTAATGGCACCAACAACAAGAGAAGGACACAGTTTCTCCATGTTTGCAGAGGAGGATTTACAAGAAAACATGTCTTTTTAGTGAAGTATGAATCAAAGTTTGAGAAAAGATCAGAAAACAAATGAAGGGCTTACCTTTCAGCTGGAGGTAGCCTTGAGCCAGATTAACATGTGCCTCTGCTAGTTTCCAGTGTGAGTCACCGTAGCAAATTCTTGTCAGTGCAACACAACGCACAAGTTCATGGACAGCTTGTTTATACTGTTGGGAAGAAAACATGGGCTGACATTAAAACAATTTATTAAGAGTCATCATAAAGTAGAAACTTAAATTGTATTTTTATCCATTCCATGAATATTTTTAAATGCCTACTATGTATTAGGCCTCGTTCTAAGTACTTGGGATAAAGAAATTTAAAACAAAATCTGTATCCTTGCCATCAAAAAGATATATTCTGCTTGGGTGAAATTGACAATAAACAAATAAGTAAATTCCGGAGTGCATTTTAGGGAATCCCTGGGTGGTGCAGAACGGTTATGCACTTGGCTAAAAGCTGAAATGCTGAAGGATCCATCCAAAATCATCTTGGAAGAGAGGCCTGGTGAACTACTTCTGAAAGATCACAGACACTGAAAATTCTATGGGCACAGTTCGACTTTGACACAACAGAAAGGAGCTAATTCAATACTAATTGTTTTGGTTTCGGACTTGGTATTCAAAGGTGAAAAATATAATGAAGTAAAGAAGAAAATAGAAAAGGCAGTTGTTTTTAAGTGCCATTGAATTGGTTCCAATTCATACTGACCCTGTATAGGGTCTCCGAGGAGCAGCTGCGGGGGTTGAACTATTGGCTATGTGATTCGCAGTTCCATGTTGCTCCTAGTGTACCACACCAGAAGTCCAGAAAAGGCACAACAACATTTATTCACTCCCTAGGTTTCCAGCTGCCCATCAATGAACTGTATGTGCAGATACAATAAATGAGCAGATGGGAATGATTTCCAAATGTATTTTAGTTCTCACTGAAGATATTTTTCTTAGCAGCCTATGGAATTAGATGAGCAAGACTTAAAACATAATTATTTAAAGGAGTGAGAAGTACTGTTTTATTGTGGCAGAGACAAAGAGAATAGAGAACTATAAATGTTCACCTTTCAGGTCAGCTCAGAGCAGCGATATAGTCAAAGCGAGTGTGCTAGTTTTAAAACACGGCTCCAAAATTCCCTGATAATCTTTCTTTTCAGAGACAGGGTCTATGTCCACTTCCTTTAACTTTGTTCTTTATGTTTAACAAGAGAATGTGACAGGAGTGATAATGTGTCTGTTTTCAGGCACAGGTCTTAAGGCAGTTACATGTTTCAGCTGTTTCTTTAATGCTTACTCTTAGAACACCATACTGGGAGGAAGTCTAACTTCCCACCTGGAAAAGAATCCTCACCAATTAGTCAGCCACGTGAGTCTTGTAGAGCTTTGTGTAAATCACAGCATCCTGGGCCACACGAGTGACTGTTTTCTTTTAAGCCACTAAACTGTAGAGTATTTATTATGTGGCAGTGTGTGCCTTCAAGTCAGTTCCGGCTTGTAGGGACCCTGTATAGGCTTTCTGAGGCTGTCAATCTTTATGGGACTCGAAAGTCTCATCTTTCTCCTGCAGAGCAGCTGGTAGATTCAAACTGCTGACCTTTCAGTTAGCAGCCCAACGAGTAACCCACTATGCTATCATATGAAGCAATAAATTACCAGAACAGTACTAGAGAAGGTAAGAGTCAAAAGAACTGATTAAAGAATGCTGAAGGGGACAAAGCAAAGGAAGAAAGTAAGAAGGAAAGAATTGAGCAGTAGATCCAGAAAGCTTTCAGATAAACTCCGTGATCGTCAATGACCCAGTTCAAAGTGCCTGTGTTTCCAAACAGGGCACATGTGGATTTAGAGGCATTTTCATCTTGAAACAGCATTCTTCTTGACAAAAATACACAGCTACACAGTTGACCACAAGAGAGTCACTTTTGTGGCAAGTTTTGGGATTAAGTGTCCTGTAAAGGACATCAATGAAATAACTGGGGAAATCCAGCCAAGGTGTGAAGATTAGACAACAATGTTGCTGTGAAGTGCTATCAAGCCTGTTTGGGCTCACAGCAACCCTGTGAGGAGTTCACAAGGCTTTTAAAAAGTATTATTTAAAAAATCTTTGTGGGAGCACGGACCTTGTGGTTTGAAGTTCAGTGCTTACCCGAAGGATAATAATAATGTACCCATATATATTTTCTCATTTCAATCAGTGGTCTGTGGTTACGTAGAAGCATATCCTTATTCTTAGGAAATATACAATGAAGTGTTTAGGGGGAAAGACCATAATACCTATAACTTACTCTCAGATGATTCAGAAAAAATAATTAAATCGAGGGAAGGAGATACAGAAAGAGAAAGTACACAAGCAAACAAATGTTAACAATTGGTAAATCTTGTAACAATTTTCTGTGACTGAACTTATTTTTAAATGAAAAAGTATTCCCTAAACTAGATACTTTAAAAAGTAAATTACATTGTATTACTAGCTTGCTGAGACAGTTTGAAGGCTTCCAGGAGACTTAGTGTGAAACCTAGACTCCACTCCACAGTCTACAAGGCCCTACACGCCCTGGTAGCCTTTCCAGATGCATTTCATGTCAGTCCAAGGCTACCTTGCAGGTGTTCAAACACCACACCAAGCTCACACCAGGCTGTTTCCTCTACTTAGAACTCTTTTCTTTGAGCTTCATCTGGCCTTCAGGCTCCAGTCCATATTTCACTTCTTCTCAGAGACCCTACCCAATCTTGTTGCTGTTGTTGTTAAGTGCCGTCGAGTCGATTCCGACCCACAGCCATCCTGTATAGGGTTTCTGAGGA
>NW_006408702.1:19237-20692 GCF_000296735.1 Chrysochloris asiatica
GTGCACCTGACCCCCGCCATGCTATTTTCAATAGCCTTATATACATGTGAAAGTTGGACAATGGATCAGGAAGACCATAGAAGAATTGATGCATCTGACTTATGTTGTTGAAGAAGAATATTAAAAGTCCCACGGACTGTTAGAAGAACAGATCAATCTGTGTTGGAAGAAGCACAGTCAGAATACTTCCAGAGTCCAGGATGGCAGGACTTCGTCTGTCATACTGTGGACATGTGACTAATAGAGAAAAGTTGCTGGGGAAGGACATCATGCCTAGCAAAATGGAGGGTCAGTAAAAGAGAGAAAGACCCTGTATGAGATGAATGGGTACAGCGGCAGCAGTAATGGGTTCAAGTGTAACAATCATGAGGACGGTGCAGCATCCGGTAGTTTCGTTCTGTTATTGTGCATAGGGTCACTATGAGTTGGAATGAACTCGACAGCTCCTAACAAGAACAACTGCCCATCTGTCATTTTTACTTCTGTATCCTGGGATTCCTCATCGGAAATACAGAATACGAAAAATGATATAGAAGGATTCTAGATACACAAGTGAATTCTTCACAGACACTAAATGCCTTTAGGCTTTAGGACTATTTATCTTGTAGTACTCTGATTAATAAAGGCTGCCAGCCTTGTTATTGTTAGGTGCCATCAAGTCGGTACCGATCCATAGCGACCCTATGTATAACAAAACAAAACACTGCCTGGTCCTAGGCCAACCTCACTACTGTTGCCACGTTTGAGCCCATTGATGCTGTCACTTTGCCAATCCATCTCGCTGCGGGTCTTCCTCTTTTTCTCTGACCCTCCACCTTACCAAACATGATCTCTTTCACCAGCGACAGTTCCCTCCTGACAATATGTCCGAAGTATGAGAGATGGAGTTTGGCCATTCTGGCCTCCAAGGAGCACTCGGGCTGCACTTCTTCAAAAATGTATCTGTTTGTTCTTTTGGCAGCCCATGGCCTTTCAATATTCTCCTCCAACACCATAACTCAAAATCATCGATTCTGCTACAGTCTTCTTTATTCACTGTCCAGCTTTCACATGCATATGAGGTTATTGAAAAATACCATGGCTTGGGTGAGTCGCACCTTAGTCCTCAAGCTGCCATCTTTGGTCTTAAACACTTTAAAAAGATCTTGAGCAGCAGATTTGCCTAATGCAATTGGTCGTTTGATTTCTTGACTGCTGCTTCCATGAGTGTTGATGGTTAATCCACGAAGAATGAAGTCCTTGATAACGTCAATCTTTTCTCTGTTGATAAGAATGTTGGTTATTGGTCCAGTAGTGAGGATTTTTGTTTTCTTGACATTGAGATGCAATCCAAACTGAAGCCTGTGCTCTGTGATCTTCATCAGTAAATGTTTTAAGTCCTCTTCACTTTCAGTAAGCAAGGTTGTATCATCTGCATACCGCAGGTTGTTAATGAGTCTTCCTCCAATCCTGATG
>NW_006408702.1:44981-55386 GCF_000296735.1 Chrysochloris asiatica
TTTAAAGTTTTTATTGTGAATTGAGTGGTAGTTTACATGGGAGAACATCACCTTTACACTCATCCTATCGTATTTCATTACATTGCAATGATTACAATCCCCGCCATGCATCATAATTCAATAGTATTTGCTTCTATTCCCTCTGTTTTTGTTATTGTTGTTTTGCAATGTACACCGAAACACTCACAAATATATCATCATTCAAACAACCAAAGGGCATACACTGCAAACCTCTGGCCACCAGCACACAGCCCTTCTCCCTCCTTGAGTCTAGAGTCCCTAGCCGCTTCATCTAGCCATGCCATCATCTCAGCCTCCATCTCAGACATCACTGCTTCCCTGGAGAGGGTCCCACACTCCGCTCTTCTCCCTTGATGGAGAGCAAGATCAACCACTCCCCTCTTTTTGTTACAAAACATCTACCTTTACATTTGCAACAATCGCAATCAATCCTGATAACAATTATTCACTATTGATCTGTCTACTTTTTTTTAATTATTATTATTCTTGTCATTCTGCTGAGTGTTATTTAGACTTGCATTTTCTTACTAATTAATAATGTTGAACATTTTTTTCATGTACTTATTGGCCATTTAGACATCTTCTTTGTTGAAATATCTATTCAGATCTATTGCCCATTTTTAATTGGGATATTTGTTTCCTTGTTACTGAGTTGAAGAGTTTTATTTTTTAAAATATATATATTCTGCATGTAAGTTCTTTACCCCATACTTGTATGTGATTTGCAAATATCTTCTCCCATGCTTTGTGTTTTGAGTTATCTTTACTTTGTTTCAGCAATGTTGTATAATTTTCATTATACAAATCTTACATCTCTTTTGTTAAATTTATCCCTGAGTATTTTATTCTTTTGGATGCTACTGTGAATAGAAGTGTTTTCTTAATTTTAGTTTCAGATTGTTTATGGCTGCAGAAGATGAGACAGATTGAAAAACTCAACTTTCCACCACCATCCCCAGAAGTGACACATATCACTTCGGCTGACACTTCATTTCTCCTAGCCAAGAGGGATGGGATATCTAGTGAGCATTACCGTGTACCACACTGTTGTTATGGTTGTTAAGTGAAGTCGTGTGGGTTCTGACTCAGTGTGGCCGTGGAGTCCTGGTGTGGCACTGTAGGATAAGCACTGGACTGCAAGGTCAGTTTGAACATCATGGTCGGCGATTCAAACTCACCAGACACTCCTTAGACCCTATAGAGGTTCGCTGTGAATTGGAATCGACTTGCTGGCATGTTACAAGGACTCTTAGGAGTAACAGGTGGGTTTGAACCACTGACCTTGCGTTTAGCAGTACAGTGCTTATTCTACAGCACTGCATCTATATTAGAGACCATTGTCTCAGAGATGTTTTCCACAGGCATAGATTCCTCCTTCTTCCTCTACCTAATTAAGAGCCAGTCATTAATGACTTAATCTAGATGAGCTTTGATTCTTCAGAAGTAAATTTTGTTGCATAGATGAAGACTGGCAGGAGACAAACATGTTCCTTGGCATCCCTAAAGCACTTTGCTCTTTTTTTGGTGATGGTACTTGATCCACCTTTGTTTTCCCAACATTGCACATACTGCCTGACACATTGCAGCAATTCGCTGAGTTTGTGTCGAGTTTTGTGTTAGAGCATTGCAGGTGAAAAGTCTACCGACTTCCATCATGCTCTCAAATTACAAGGGTTTTCTCATTTTTGTTGGAATTCCTTCAATTCAGTTTAATAAAATCAAGAAACACACTTAACTTCTCAGGGAAAAGGAGAAAGAACCAATTCAACATGCACAATACTCACTTTTACTACTGTTCCCTTTATTGTCGCTCCACAACCACTCCCACACCTAATAAAATTGGTTATTTGTAATGCCAAACAAAAAACCAACTCAATGTTTTCGAAGAATACGAAAATTTAACAACGTGCAAGCTATTCAACAACAGCAAAGTACCAAGATTTAGGTGAAATGTTTTAAGAGGCTCAGTTACCAACCTCTACTCCAGTGTTTATAATACTTTGCATCTTTGCTTCTGGTCTCTACACTTGGAGCCATCTTAAATTGCACTATCAGTTTTAAAGTTTTCAAATACCACTTTCATAAGGTCTCTGTTCTTCGTAAAACCCTGAACCAAACCTTTCTATTCTGGTAATTCTGGGCCTTCGTATAAATTCTATTCCCAAATGAACCTTCTGCTGAAGTCATGGCCAACTCTTTCTTAGACTGCACATATTTGCTAACAACTCATCCACTAAACGAAATACCACTTTTCTGCTTTTCTAGCTGCTGAAAGTTTGCCCATTGCTCAGGTTCAAATTAGGTCACATGCCTTACTTTGAATTTGGACATATGGTACTTCCTGAATAACTTTACTGAATTTCAACTCAGGCCGATTTGAGATCTTGATCATGGACTATAACGGTTATCTGAGCAGCAAGGAGTCTGTAAGTTTTAATGTAAATCTTTTGAGTCTGACTTGTCTCCCAGCTCATCTGAACTTCTTGACGGTGCTGTAATTGATTATGTCATATCCTTGCATACAGATTAATAGAAAGCATTCAAGAAATATTTACTGCATGTAGAGGAAATGATGTGCTACTAGGTATTATATTTAGCAGTTGAATGCTTGAAGAATTTTAAGACGCTATATTTTGGGACTATATGTAGGTAAGAACAAAACATATCGCTACTAGGGTTCCAGTTCATACATGCACAATTTATTCCAAACAAAATGTCTATTTATTTATTTTTTTGAAGATGGCCAATATTTATTTGTAAACTAATTGTGTTGTTGTTAAGTACCATGGAGTCGGTTCCGACTCATAGCGACCCTGTAACAGGGTTTTCGAGGCTGTAAATCTTTACGGGAGCAGAAAGCCTCATCTTTCTCCTGCGGAACGGCTGGTAGTTTCGAATTGCCGACCTTGAGGTTAGCAGCCCAATTCGTAACCACTACACTAGCAGAGCTCCCTGTTAGCTCTCTAAAAAAACATGACTTTTTTTTCTTCAAGCAGCCAAATATGCAAATACCAACTTTATATGCTCTCCAAAGGTAGGAGAAATATTTAAAGGCTGAAATCTGTGTTTCAGGTTATATATGTATTTTAAAACATAGGCTGTTCTGTAACGAGAGAATAAAGACAGCAGGGAACAGATCTGAAACCCTAGGGGAGGGGCACTGAACTCCATGGGCATTGGGGGAGCCCTTTCCAAACAAAACACATGAAAACATATGTGTGTGACCTGTGGATGACTGTAGATAAGTTTTTCTCAGTAATAAACTTGACTTGGTCTCATTAGGTTGCGTTCAGACACATAGGATACTTTTTGTGCCATGGGATGAGAAAAAACTCTTTTGAGGTCAGGGCTAATGTTAATTTTTAACAAAACTCAAATGGACACCCACCCAAATCAACGCAGCTTTGTAGGAATGCTGCCCTACATAAAACAACAATCTTTACAAGACTATTGCTTCTATTGCTACATCATAGAAACCTTTATTGAACAAAACAAAGTAACAAAATATGAGGCTACATATCCTCCATCTAAATCCCCTCAGAAGCTACTATTTTGGTTGGACGTTCTCTAAAACAAATGTATTGATAAAAAAAATTTGTGTGCACCCATTGCAGAGACATATTCAAATGTGTTTGAAATACACCTTTACATGTATGAACAAGGGCCCTAGTAATACTTTTGACTTACCCTTGTAGATAGATCACACATCAGACGACCTCAAAGAACAGACAAGAGAGGTAAGAACATCCGCCTCAAAGAATGAAGAAGCTGTGGCTGGAGTCCAGAAACTAGTGGAAGAAAACCTTAGAATTACCATTGATGCACTAGCTACTGAAGTTGGGATCTCTCAAGGCATTTACAATATTAAGTGACCATGTTGGTCTCAGCAAACTTCTGGCTGGATGAGTGTCAATCAAAAGCATTGTGTGAAGATATGCTATTCCAAAGAGCTGATATTTCCATCATTCTTTTAAGCAACATAGAATCTATGAAGACAATTTTATGGTACAAATTAAAACTGGGGACTAGTCTTGCATTTACCAATGCAATCCAGATAGCAAGGCTCATTAAAAATAGTGGGTTCCACTACTGAGTCCATTAAATTCAAGGCAGAGAGGTCAGCTCACAAGGTCCGACAACTGTCTTTTGTGACTTCCAAAGGGTAATCTGGGTAGATGTCCTCAGAGGACACAGGGTAATCACAGGGGCTTACTAGGTAAAAGTTTTTAAGAAACTGGAAACTTCCATGTGAGAAAAAGGTCAGGAATGTTGTGCTGAGGAAGTTTTTCAATGCACCTGCTCATTCTGTGAGGGTTGTAAGGCTATCCGAAGATAATTTTGTTGGGAAAACTTATCCCATCTACTCTACAGCCCTCAATTTTCCTTAACACTTCTCTTTGTTCCTCAAACTCAATGAACATTGAAAAGGAACATGATTTCAGTACCTTGAAGATGCAAAAACTGTCATTTTGACATAGTGTAAAAAAAAAAAAAAAAAAGTGAAGAATTCTCTGGGGAAGTGTTAGAAAACTGGAAACATCATCTTCAGAAATGTATAACCTAGATGGAAGATATATTGGGAAGCAATCGCTTCACATTTTGGTATTTTTGTTTAACAAAAGTATCCGATTTTGCAGCAATATTTTTTGACTTACCAATATATTTTGGACAAATACTACAGAGGAATCTATTTGAAATACAAGTTTTAATATAACAAAGTTACTCAAGCTTATCACTAACTCCCTGGGACTTTTATATTATATAAAGTATATAATATAATATAAAAAATACACTTTTGAAAAAAGGACACTAAGGTTTGAATATGAAGAACAAAAAGTTGTTTTCACCAGAAAATATCAGTGCTAGATATATTTTAGAATTTACCCTTCAAATTAATTATTTAGTGAATCTGCTCTATTTGCCCTGTGGTGTTTGGCTTAGTCATTAGCAGATGTGTTCCTGGGTTTCCTAATTCACAAATATATACAAAGTTAGGAGCAAAGCTGATTTCGGTTTTCTCTTATATCGTCTATCATATCTATACTATCTATTATTATCATATCTATTATGCTAGATGTGACAATATACGAACAAAAATATCCATTTCATTTAAAAATAACAGTAAAATTATGAACGTTTCCTAAAGTCCCTATTAAAACAAAGCAATAACAACACAAGTCTCTTAAAGTAGAAAATAGTCTTATTACCTTGTTCCCTTAATCTTTCAGAAATTAATTTCTAATTTGAGATGATGCTCTTCCAACAGCACACTAAAGAAAAAGAAAATCTTGGAAAATTCCTCCTTTTGCAACCCTTAATTTTATGCCTCTATTTTCTCTGGTTTTCCATTGACAGTTACTCTTTTAAAACGAGCGCAAAACCGGAAAAGTTTCTTTAACCCACAAATCTTTAACTTTGTCGTAAAATCCGTTGCCAATTTACCCTGTGTTCTTGAGTGGTTCTCCTTTTCTGTTCTGAGCGGATTTCAGAGTTGTCTTGCAGCCTGATTTGCCAGTTTGGTTCCCACTTTATCAGTTTTCGTAATTCTTTGTACAGATTAACAACCACGTGAAAGTCTAAAGTAGGGTACTTCAGAAGGATTACAGCAGCCTTTCTTTCCGCGTAAAACAACCTGGTACTTCACAAAATTTAAGGCAGAAGAATGAATGATAGAGCATGCACCAATAGGGAGTGGAGAAGAGTATTTTGTCGAGGTTTGTAACCCAATCCTTAGGAGCCAGAGGTGGGAATTTTAAACAGGGGTTGGTTGTTTTCCCCTTGGAATTTTCTTAAAGAGGTATGGCTTGCCGCCTGTTAATGTTAAAGTTTGTGAAACTTTGCAAAACCACTAACTTAAGTTAGAGGGTTTCCCTCTCCCTTGTTTTAAGTAAGGCAAAATGTGAAAATTGATTCTATACATATTGAAAACATTTTCTAAGAATGGTCAAGTTGATTCGCACTCAAGTTGTTGTTTGTCCTAGAATAGGTTCGACACATAGCGACCCTTCATAGAGCTCCCTAGAGCGGTTGGTGGGTTTGAACTGCTAATCTTGAGGTTACCAGCCCAGTGCATATCCACAAGCCACATCAAGGCTCTTTCGCACTCATAGTGACAGGGTTTCTGAGAGTAACTCTTTGTGGAAGCCAACAACCTCTTTCTGTGCATGCGCAGAGTGCTGACCTCAGATCCAGAGGTTAGCAGCACAAAGCCTCACTTCACAAAAGCTATCAATAAAATCACTTGATTACTTTTGTGTCAATTTTGGGGGGAGAGGGGGAAGAGAGGACTGTGAAAGTTATTTTACTGATGGTTCACGTTATAAAGAATGCTGTTGCTATTAACTGCCATCTAGTCGTGGCTCAGACCCATAGCGACCCTGTATAGGGTTTCCCAGGCTGTAAATCTTTACTGGAGCAGGAAGCCTCATCTTTCTCCCTCCAACCGTTGCTAGTTTCGAACTGCTGACCTTGAGATTAGCAGCCCAACTCGTAACCACTAAGATACAGATATCAGATAATAAAGTGCTGTACTAAAAAAAATATATATATTTTTTTTAAGAAATGAAAGAACAAAAAAGCTAATATTGATTGATTTTTTTAAAAAAAGTTCTATTGTTAATCCTTTTAGACTTCCTTATTAGGAGTAAATTTTATAATAAATTTTATTATTTTTGCTGATTATCAATACCCAAGGGTTTCTTGCTTTTACACACTTTAGGTTTCTTCATTTTAATTCTAGCAAAAAGCATTTTTAAGTATAAATACTCAAGCATTTAGAGAACCTATTCTTGTTAGTCCTGAAGACTTGTTTAGTGGGTTATTGATAAATATTTTAGTATCACTAACACCGTGTTTTGGAAGGCTTTTTTTCCCTCCTCAAATTTAGCGTTAACTGCTTTCCAGGTACTTCATCTCTAATAAACCAACCTGAAAATAGTTTTAACAATAAAGTTCAAGTTAGTTTACAAAGAGATCCTGGCAAACGAAACAAAATCAAGCTTTACAAAGGACAATGAAGAACAATTTTACAAGAGGAAACATTTCCCCCCCCCCTCTAAGTTTCATTAGAAAGTTGCTATATCAACGGACATGGTATTTTGAAAATGTGTTTTAATATTCTCGAACAATGCTTGGTGGTGGTTGTTGTTAACCAGAATAAAACCTTCTCCCTTTGATGTCTTTCACTAACACAGTACATTTTCATCTTGAAGAAATGTTGATGAAACTATCATTAACCCTTAAACCACTAAATTTTAATTGCCCTTTTAAGCTATCATTTCTTACAATGGATCATTTCTTATCATCAATCTTGGATGTTTCAAGGGCAGAGGGTTATCACTTCATTTTTGGGACCTTGTGCTCAACCAAAGCAATTCAAAATCAAGAACAGCAAAACACACAGAAACTAAAACCCACAAACCCAATGTCACCGAATCTTTAAATCCACTGCTTAGGCTAAACACTTGCTCACCGACCTAAACTCACTGGGCCTCAGTTTCTCATTCATCTAAAGGGGATAATAGTGCCCAATGTCATGGACGCTGTCAACCAACAGTGGACTGCGAACCGCAAGGTTGGCAGTTTAAACCCACCAGCCCTTCTTTGGAAACCCTAATACAGGGTCGCTTTGAGTCGGAAGCGACACTTAGAAACAACAAACGTCCTGCCATGGGAATGCTGTGAGTGCATAGTACAACTCAACATCGACGTTCCTATTGTTGGAATTCCTTAAATTCCACGTGTGCGTGAAAAACAGCTTCATTGCTATGGGAACCTGGCGTAGCAGAAAGTTAAATTAACCCCTGAAAAACTAGCCCAGTCCCAGCCGGAGCCGGAAGCAAATTAGAGGGCGGGCAAGTTTGGAGGAAGTCCAATAGGAATATGTTTCCGCCAATAGGAATATGTCACTGGAAACGTGCTTTTCGTTCCACCTATCATGAATCCGTGAGACCAAGGAACAGTTATCGCGACGTTTCGTCCTCTTCGCGAACTCCTTCTGTTGCAGGTCCCGCCCTGGCCGGCCCAGCGCCCCGCCCCGCCCCGCCATCGCCCCTCCCCGCCTGGCGCCCGGCGCCCGGCTCCCGGCGCCCTCCCCCTCCCTAGCTCCGCCAGCACTGAGGTGAGTGAGGCCACCCGCGGTGCCGGGTGGCTCACGTGGCCGGGTTTTCCGGCCCGACCCCTGGCGGGGCTGCCCCGGGTAGTGTTGTGGAAGCTGGCTGGGTCGCGGGGAGTGGGACCCCGGCCCAAGCGGGCCTCAGGTCTCTGCGATCGCGGAGGCCTTCCTTCCCTCCCTTGGCGTGCGGTCGCCCCCCGGACCCCCAATCTGAAACCCCTGCCAGTGAGCTCTTTGCTGCCAAACTGTAAATGATGTCTTTGCTTGGCCACCTGAGGCTGGGCAGCATTTGTTTTGGCTATGACTTTTGTCAGCCTTTCCTGTTAGTACTACACATAGAGACCCTGTTTGGGGTTTCTGAGGAGCGCCTGGTGAGTTTGAACTGCTGATCTTGCGGGTCCAGTGCTTATATCACAGCGCCACACCGGGACTCCCTCAAGCGTTTCCTAGTACCGAGAGAAAACGACCTTTTAAAAAGCTTCTCATCCTGGAGTGGCGCTGTGGGTTAACGCGCTGGGCTGCAACGTGAACCTCAAGGTCGGCGGTTCAAGCTCACCAGCCGCTCCGCAGATACCCTATACAGGGTCGCTGTGGGTCGGAACCGGCTCGATGGCATTAACAACAACATACAGTTTATGGAGCCCTGGTGTGGCGCTGTAGGATAAGCGCTGGATGGAATGGTCGGCGGTTCAAACTCCCCAGCCGCTCCTTGGAAACAGGGTCACTATAAGTCAGGACCCACTTGGTGGCACTTAACAACAACGTAGAGTTTCTAGTATTGGAACTTAATTCCACTGAATTACGTACGGGGAAGTCAGTCTAAGAGATTCCATTCCTTTAAAACATTGGTGCTTATAATTCTGTAACATTTTCCTAAGATGAAGAGCTTTGTTTCTTAAATCTTCATAAACTCGTGTGGAGGTGTAGTTATGTATTGTTGTTGTTGTAAAGTGCCGTCGAGTCGGTTCTGACCCATTATAGAGTTTCTGTATAGGGTTTCTGAGGCGCAGCTGGTGAGCTTGAACTGCGGACCTTGCAGTTCAAACGGCTTTGCAGTCTGCGCATTAACCCACAGCGTCATAATTAATATAAAATGTACCAGTTATTTTAGATACGAGATAGTGTAGTGAAACTGTGTAATAAAATGATCCTGTTACAGACTGTAGAGTGCTAGTGAATGCTTATAGGAAAATCATTGGCCTTGTTTTCAGTTTTCATTTGTATAGATCTTATCTCCCAAACTGCCCTTGTAACAAGATGCATTTTAACAAGGTGTAATGGGGTTTTTTTTGGAGTCCTGGTGTGGCGCTATGGAATAAGCACTGGACTACAAGGCCAATTTGAACCACAAGGTTGGTGGTTCAAACTCATCAGCCACTCCTTAGAAACCCTATACTACAGGGTCGTTACGAGTCAGAACTGATTCGGCAACAACAACAAATGTGGTTCAGAAGGCAAACAGTCTACAGTAAAAGTGTGGGGATGGTTTTGCTCAGTAATCTTCATTGGTGTAAGCTTTATCTTCCTCATAAATGATAATAGCTGCATTGTATAGCAGATAACACGCTTGGTGGACGGCTCAGGGTATGTGTGTGTGTGTGGGGGTCGCAGTACACAGACCATGGAGTCGGAGGACTTCAGTTGAACTCATCCTGTGAGAGTTTAAGTTCCCTCACCTATGAAACACGCAATTGGTGTCTATTGCAATGCTGTGTCTATTGCAGTGTAATAGAGATCCTTATGGCATGCAGGAAGTTCTCAGTAAAGGATGAACAGATACGCTGCTAGCTGTATGTTACAAATGGTGAGGAGTTCTACCCCAAAGTTCAAAACAAAACAGATTGCTCTGAAAGAATTGTAGAGGAACTCTCTAATTTGCATATAAGATGACTGAATTCACCCTAACTCATGACATCCCCAGACTGTCAGAGTAAAACTGTGCTCCATAGGACTTTCAACGCCTTAGTTTTTGGAAGCAGATGGTCAGGCCTTTCTTCCGCGGCAAATCTAGGTGAACTTGAACTTCCAGCCACTTTTGAATGTGTAAGTTTGAGATGCTTGAATCATCTAAGTTGCTTCCAGTTTAGAACTTCAGTGAATAATTATGTTGGGAGCTTCCCCTTCGTACACTCGTCAATACTGTCTCTATTGTTTTACAGTCTAGTTTTACAGTTACAAGAATTAGGAAGTAGAGAGATTTAAGTGTTGAGCTCAAAGTCATATGTCTCCTAAAAAATTGATAAATGGATTGTTGTTTGGTGCCATCGAGTC
>NW_006408702.1:57196-63878 GCF_000296735.1 Chrysochloris asiatica
CATTATTACTCACTTATAGCTTTGTTTTCTTTATTTCTTAGTATTTAAAATACTATCCGATATTCATTTTGTCTTTATTTTACTTCTATATTCTTTTTGTATTTTGCTTTAGAGATTACCAAAATTAGCCAAGATACAGGTTCTTTATCTTACTTTTTAAATTATCGTAATGATCTTTTTTATCCCATTTTTTCCCCAATGATCTTTCCGAAGTCCCTCATATAACTACTGTTTTAGAATCTGCAAATAGCTTTATATATATATGCTGGTTTATATACTAATTCTTATAAGGAGTAAGTATTGTAATTATTTGCCTCTTCTTCTCTTTAGAAATGGACCAATTATGACAAGCTGTAGTGCTGTAACGTGCCTGATGGGATGTGTTCAGTCATGGCATCCGAACTTTGTAAGACAATCTCTGTGGCAAGACTGGAAAAGCACAAGAATTTGTTCTTGAATTATAGGAATCTGCATCATTTTCCATTGGAGTTACTGAAAGATGAGGGATTACAGTACTTGGAGAGACTCTATATGAAAAGGAACTCCCTTACAACCTTGGTATAGTATTATATTGCATGTTAAAAAATTCATTTATAGGTTTGGTCCTGAGATATTCAGATAAAGATCTATTTCCTTCTGTTGCATAAGTAGTAGCATAAATACACTTAGTGGGTTCTCTAGAATCCATGGTAGTTTAGTGGATTGTGACCTCAAGGTCAGCAGTTCGAATCAAGTAGCCTCTCTGCAGGGGAAAGATGAGGCTTTCTGCTCCCATAAAGATTGACAGCCACAGAGTCACCAAGAGTTAAGAATCTATTCAGTGACACATAACCACCAGCACCACCACCACCACCCCGACACACACACACGGGGTTCTCACTAGCTGAATATTCATTATCAAAATCCCTACAGTTAGGAAGTTGCTTGAGAAGTTGTGTTGGAAAGCAAAATACTTATTAATGGTGACTCATAAAATTAACCCCCATTTAAAAGCCCCTTTTCCTTTATCATATGAATTTCTGTAGTGGCCCATGCTTGCTTTGTTTGTTAGGTTTATCACGTGGTATTTGGGTGTTATAACATTTAGCAGATCAATTAAAAAGAAGAGAAAGACCAACAAAGATGGCTTTGAATTCTAGGTGTTTTAGAAGAGAATGGTTTGAAGATTAAAGTTTTATGACAGGCATTTGGGAAACAAAATAGAGAGGAACTTGGAAAGCTTGATGTAGCCTTTGGAGTCCTGGTGTGGCGCTGTGGGTTAATGCACCAGACTGCAAAGTCATTTGAACTGCAAGGTTGGCAGTTCAAGCTTACCAGCTGCTCCTCGGAAACCCTATACAGGGTCGCTATGGGTTGGAACTGACTCGACGGCACTTAACAACGACAACAACCACAACATGTAGCCTTTGGGAAAAAGAAACAGAAAACAAACCAAAATCGACCCCCTGTATGATTGCACTATATAATCAAAGGAGTCCTACTTAACCTGCTAACCACAAGGTTTATTCAAACCCACCAGCCAATCTGTAGTCCCCTTAGAAATGTATAGCCCTGGAAACCCTATACAAGGTCACTGTGGGTCAGAACTCACACCATAGCAATGGGTCGGTGTGAGTCAAATGATTTTGAATTAGATTGTCATACAAATAGTGGGAAAATTTTGCCACAAAAGCAACATTTGATTCATTCTTTTTATATTCTAAGAATAAGCACCTACATTTATTACATAGAAAATAAAATACAAAACCTTTAAGAGAGTATCTTTATCAAACCTTTGGTTCTCATTTCTTGTGAAAGAAATTCGGTGTCTATTTTAAATGGGTTTACTTTATGTGTCAGTTAACCTCATTTGAAGCTTGTAATTTAGTTCTAATTCTTAAAAACTAACCAAAAATATACGAATTCCAACATATTCATTTTAGATGCTTTGTAATAATATTATTATTTCTTTGTGAATTGGCCCGTTCTTCATTCTCTTCTCTTTATTGGACTCTGCTATCTGGAAAGTATATTTTTGGAACACTTTCATGGAAAAAATTCATTTAATATATGTCAACTAACTACATACAATGAGTAGCAAGCATACAATTTGCCATATCTGGAAGTAAATACAGCATTTAACAACAACATACGATGTTAAACGATGCTCAGAATGACTGGTAAGCAAACCTTTTAAGTTCACGCTCTGTTGTTGGTGTTACATGCTGTCCAGTAGGTTCTGACTCATAACTACCCTGTGTAGGCTTTCTGCGGAGTGGCTGGTGGGTATAACCGTTACCTCGAGGTTCAGTGCATTATCCTGCAGTGCCACACCAGGACTCCAGTTCAGGCTCTTGTTGCTGTTGTGGAGTACCATGGAGTTGGTTCCGACTCATAGCGACCCTGCACACGGTTTCCGAGGCTGCGAATCTTTACGGGAGCAGAAATCCTCATCTTTCTCCTGCGGAACAGCTGGTAGTTTCGAACTGCTGACCTTGAGATTAGCAGCCCGATTCTTATCCATTCCCCTACCAGAGCTCCTTCTACCACCTTTTAAATCATCAAATATTACATTGTTGCGTATATTTTAATGATATGTGTATCTGTTTTATTTTAAGTGTTTTCTCTTAACTAAAACATATGATTCCTGTGCCTCACAGAGTTTGATAATAGATAAAATGCTCTACATGTTTCAGGGGGTGGTGATGACAGTATCAGCCATCCAATCAATGCTGGATAAGACAGCTTGCTACATCCTTTTTTTTAAAAAAAGGAACAATACTTACTGTAGAGTGCTCTAAACAAGTGATTTAGGACTTTGAGAATGTTTACTTGTGTTATAGATAAAATAGTTTCTGAAGGTGATTTGACATACAACTGACCAAAGGAAAATAAATTTGTGGGACACATAGTATCTCAAACACATAGGTCAATCACTTTTCTTTTAAGAAGCTTGGGAACCTGTCAATCATTTCCAAATTGTCCTGTGGTTTCTTATTAACTTTTTTCTATTGTGCTAAGTCCCCTCCTTTTAATATTCTCTCTCTCCTCCCAGTACACACTAACTAAAGCCTTTTGGTGAGAAGGGAATTACTCAATACTGTGCAATCTGCCCTTCTTCCTTTTCTTCTTCAAGTTGCAGAACTTGAGGGATGCCTGTATTTAAGATTGAAAACCAGGGAAAAGCCTTTGTATCCATTTGGAAGAGGGAACTTCAGTTTGTTTTCATTTAATGAACATGCTGTTGCTAAGTGCCATTGAGTCGGTTCTGACTCATAGCAACCCTGTATGATAGGTTTCAACTGCCAATCTTGTGGTTAGCAGTCCAATGCTTATTCCTCAGTGCCACACTGAGATGCCAGTTAAAGAAATACGTTGTTGTTGTTAGGTGCCATTAAGTTGGTACCAACTCATAGCGACCCTATGCACAACAGAATGAAACACTGCCTGGTCTTGGGCCAACCTCACAAATGTTGCCACATTTGAGCCCATTGATGCTGCCACTTTGCCAGTCCACCTCGTTGGGGGCGGTCTTCCTCTTTTTCATATATTGTCTCTCTTTCATATTACTCATTTCTTTTCTGTGCGGTAATGTTAATAGTTTGGTTTTAGCCTTCCAACCCTTGGCTTGTGTTTATGTAATTATATAAAGCTTTATTTTTATGTTGGCATGTGGTTTGTTTTCCTTTTTAAAACAACAAAAATAGAGTACTATATATACTGATATGGCGCTGTGGGTTAATGTGCCAGACTGCAAAGCCATTTGCACTGCAAGGTTGGCGGTTCAAACTCACCAGCAGCTCCTCTACAGGGTTTCTATGGGTCGGAACTATCTCGACAGCACTTCACAACAACAACATACATACTGAAACTCTCCTTTCCACTTCAATGTATTCCCATTTCACTGACCTCTAGACCAGTACGTATACTTACATCATTGTATGTGTGTGCGCATGTGCTGTGTTTAGGATCAAGTCCCTAAGGCAGGATGGTAATATGTTATTGAGCACTCTTACCATTTTTTTAATATATAACTGAGGGATCATTAAAATATTAAACTTAGTGTATATTAGTTTTCATAGGAATCCAATTATGTAATTGATGGGCAAAAATGAAATACCTAAGAAACAATATGATTTTGGTTTCTAACATCTATTTAGAATTTTTTTGGTAATTAAATACAATTTAAGAAATATTCATTGAGTTTCTGATCTTTATGATAATGAGAAGATTAATAAGAATGGAAAATATATGTTTTGTGTTTGGAATATGTAAAAAGTAATTGTTTTTCTTTCATGCTATTCATTTCTAGGTATTCACATAGTGGTTGAATGAATAAATAGATAAACATGAATAATGTAAGGGCTAGAGCATAGGTGTAATGTAGTAGATTGCAAGCTGGGCTGTTAACTGCAAGATCAGCAGTTCAAATCTACTAGATACTTCATGGGAGAAAGATGAGGCTTTCTACTTTCATAAAGATTTCCAACCTTGGGAACCCCACACAGGGTGGCTGTAAGTTGGAAGCAAGTTGCCGGCACACATCCACCACCACAGCATAGGTATAAGAGTCACAGACGGATAGTCTCCTAGGCCTAGAACTGTGCCTTAACTTCTCTCTCTCTAGTGCCTAGCCTATTGCCTCTATTTGTAGGACACACAATATGAACAGGATATTGGCAGGTGGGGAAAAGTGTCATTCATTCATTCAACTCGTGTTTACTGAGTACTGACTATGTACCCAGTACTGTTCACTGAAGCTGGATGCATTATGGAACAAATTCGTACTCTCATGGAATTGTTCTTTGTTGCCATCCCAAGTTCAAGACAAAAATGTAAAGTAAAACTGGCAGAAAGTTTGAAGAATAAGTCTAGGGGCCTGTTTGGTATTTCCATGTGTTTCTCAGAGCCTCAGGTTTCCTGAGCGGTGCTGTGGTGAGGAATTATGGACAGGTGCAAAGGGAAGACAAAGCAGGAGACTCTCATGCCTTTGACCAGAATACTTGCCTTTTGTTGCTTTATTATGCTTTGGTGGTCTACACAGAAACCCCACAGAGGGATATACAGAGGAGACCTTTAGAAAATATATTCAAACCCAATTTAATGCTGCCATTTAAAAAAGAAATTTCGTTAAGTAAAATAGATGCAACAGAAGCTATTCTTCTACAGATCTGGAATCATTAGAGTTCACAGAATGAAGTAGTAAACCACTGATATAGTGCAGAGTTTGTGAAGGGGAGGAGGAGATCATACTGAGATAAGAACTGTACATTAGGCCCTGGTCATGTTGAATCTTAAATAACTGGAAGTTAGAGAGTTACAGCCTTTCTTCACTCATTAACTATCTTATTATCCAACATGTCACATTTATGAGAATAATAAAAAAATTGACTGACTATTTTGCACATTATATACAGTTTATGAATGCCAAAGTGCATGGCAAGGGTAACATTGGCTATGATGGTAAAGATTATATGTCAATTTAGCTGGGAACTTGGAAGCTATATAATGATGTTATTTGGCAGTTATGTAATAATACAGTCATCCTACATTTTGTGATCTGATGTGGTCGTCGTCCATTTTTTTACTAATGCCAAATTTTGCTTAATGACCCTAGAACCAAACCATGTTGATAAGTGAGGAAAGTGTATTCTGGTAGGCAATGGGGAGCCATGGAGTGTGTTGTGAATTAGGATTATCAAAGTTTCCACTTTAGATATTCTTTGGGATCTTTTCTAGATATGAGTTTCCAAAATTTAGAGTATTTAATGAACTGATTCATGTTTTCTTTTGTGTGTCTTTAGTTCTTGTATTTTCTTTTTTAAAAAATTTTATTGTGAATTGAGTGTGATTTACAGACAAGACCATTGCCTTTACATTCAACAGATCATACACTTTGATTCATCTCAATGATTACAGTCCCCTCTCTGCAACAGTAGTTACCTTCTTTCATTCCTCTGGCTCCCCATTTATAGCTTTAAAAAAAAATAAAGTTGGCTTGTTTTTTTACAAATTTCTTGAAGTTTTTGTGTATCTGGAAATGTTCTAATTTTGACATTGTATTTGAAGGACAGTTTTGCTGGGTATATGGATCTTGGCAGTTATTTTCTTTCAGAGTTTTGTATATGTCTCCTCATTGCCTTCTTGCCCACATGATTTCTGCTGAGAAGTCAGTACTTAGTCTTATTGGTTGTCCTTTGTAGATAACATTTCGTTTTTCTAGAGCTTCTTTCAGGCTTCTTTCCTTGTCTTTGATTTTAGAGAGTTTGATTATGATATGTCTTGGTGATTTTCTTTTGGCATCTGTCCTGCTTGGGTTTGTTCAGCTTGTTGAATACTTATCATCTCATCTTTCATGATGTTAAGGAAATTTCCTTCCAATGGTTCTTCAGCTTTCTTTTCTGTTGTTTTCTTTGTCTCTTCCAGTCCTAGAATTCTGATCATTCATAGGTTATGCCTCTTCATGTTTTCCCACACGAACCTTAGAGCTTTCTTCAGATGTTTTTATTCTTTTTTTCTGATTGTTCTTCTATCTTTTTAGTATTGAGAGATTTATCTTCAAGCTCACTAAGTCTGGCTTCCAGGGATTCAATTCTAGTCTACCCTTTAAGTGTATTGTCCATTTCTGGTATCTTAGTATTAATCTCACTGTGAGTCGGAACCGTGTCCACTGCACACCACCACCAGTATTGATATTCTGGAT
>NW_006408702.1:65153-68338 GCF_000296735.1 Chrysochloris asiatica
GACCACCCGGAAAATGGGAGATTCCCTGGGGTTGTACACTGGTCAGAAAAAACTTTCAAAAATATAATCGCAGGTTTTTCTCTGTGAGCCACAGGTAGGTTTCTGCAATGTAAATATGTTTTCTTGTCTCTGCTTCACATTTCTTTATTGATGTTTTAAGTAGATGGATTGAAACTGACTGCCAAAGTGCTGGTGGTACAGTGGTTAAAGCACTCGATTGCTAACCAAGGCATTTTGAACCCTAGGAGAGAGATGTAATAGTCTGCTTCATAAAGATTGGCAGCCTTAGGGACCCTGTGGAGCAGTGCTGTTGTCCTTCAGAGTTGCCATGGTTGGAACCAACTTGAGGACAATGGGTTTTGTTTTAGTTTGACCAGAGCCTGGTATTCACAGATATTTCAGTAGTGTATCAGGGTATCAGATGCTGCCCGGGTTCTATGTCCTGCTCTCATGGAGCCTCTACTCTGAAAAGTAGTTACTAGATTCCGGATAAGTACAGATTGCTCATTTGGTTTGTAACTGGGAATATGTGACCTACTCTAGGAATCAAGGAGAGTGTCCGTGAGGAAGTGATACTAAACCAGACTGTAAGGATAAGCAGGCATTAATGAGGTGAAAAGGAATGAAGAAATTTACCATGGGAAAAGCCTGGATCAATGTCCTGGCGTTGGAAGGTACCATGTGCCATCAGAGCAATGAAGATAAGAGTGTAGGCAGAATATACAGCGGTGAGGCTACACAGAATCGGGAACATGCTGAGGTGTAGATTTTTTCTCTTTTTAACTTTTTATTGTGAATTGAGCGGCAGTCCATAGAGCAGATTTATCAGCCTCACACTGAACCAATCAGACACTCTGCCATCCCTGCATGCACCAACAGTCAACAGCAGCTAACTGCATCCACCCCAACCACTGCACTCCTTCCATGTCTCCCATCACCCTGATACCTCCCCTGCCAACCTCCCTCCCTTTGTATACCACCTGCTCCATCACCTTTGCCAACATGTGTCCATCCTCTAGCCTAGGAATAAGTTCTCTCCCCTCTGTAACTATCATAGAGCGTTTCTTTTGTCAAGAAGATCTTTTGTTAACTTTTTAAAACATTGGTCTCATATAAATGCTTGTCCTTTTGTTACTGACTAATTTCACTTTGCGTAATGTTAGGTGTTTCCCAGATTCATCATCATTCTTCAGTGTTTTGAAGTATTCCATTGTTTGTATGTATCAAAGTTTGTCTAACCATCAAAAGATGGCCATTTAAGCTGTTGCCATCTTTTTGATCTGCCTTTTGTAGATGTCAAAAAAAACGTTACTATTTTCTTATCCGTTCTGCTCTCTATGTTTCTTGACTGGAACATTTAGTCCATTTATATTCAGTGTAATTATCAATAGGTATAAATTGATTGTTGTCATTTTTCTGTATTGCTGGATTCTTTGTTCTACATAATTTTCTGTGCTGAGTTCATTTGTGGATTTTCTCTTCATTTTCATTTCTGTTACGTTAATGGTTACTAAATCTTTCTGATTTTCCTCTTTTTAAAATTTTGAGGTGCAGGTGTATTATTTTTCTTTGAGGTTACTCTGTAATTTGTTCATTTTTTTCCTTGATTAAAACAAGATAAAACTGTTTTATCTTGAAATTTACTTGACTTTCTTGACATTCAAAGTTCTGTATCTACACTATTACCTCTTTTTACTTAACTACGTATTGATATAGGAATCCTGGTGTGATGCTGTGGGTTAATGCGCCAGACTGCAGAGCCATTTGAACTGCAAGGTCGGCGGTTCAAGCTTACCAGGTACTCCTCAGAAACCCTGTACAGGGTCACTATAGGTTGGAACTGATTTGATGGCACTTAACAACAACATACATTGATACATCTGGTTCTCTATTTTCAGTCTTATAGGTTTGTTTTACTTTAAATGTTTCCTGATGTAGCGCTGTAGGATCAGCACTGGACTTTGAACCACAAGGTTTGCAGTTCAAACCCACCAGCTGCTCCTCAGAAACCCTATACAAGTTCGCGATGAGTCAGAACCGACACGATGGCACGTAACAACAAACTATCTGGGTTGATTTCCGGGAGGGGTTGTCATGTATGATAATCTCAGGTCTACTGTTGTTGATTCTCAGTCCAAAGAATATCCTTTATTGCTTTTTTTTTTTTTTCCAGTTAATACATAAATGGGTTTATTACAGATAAAGTACGTTGAAACATGTCTTTGCTATCAGAGCACGACTGCAGATAAATACCTTCAGTAAAACACTTGGCTTAGTCTTATTAGGGTGCCTGCAAAAATAACGGTGCAATTAGAACAATCGCTTCTGAGTGAATCTGCTGGGCAGGTTACATTCAAGGCAGAGAAATCCTCTCAGAAGGTTAAAGTGACTTTTTTTAAAGTTTTATTGTGAGGTTTACATGGGACAACATCAGCTTTACACTCATCCTATTTCATTTCATTTCATTGCAATGATTACAATTCCCTCCATGCATCATCAAATAACACCAAAGGGTACACCACACAGGCCTACCCCCACCACCACCACCCCCAGCCGCCAGCATACAGCCCCGCTCCCTCCCTGAGTCCAGTGTCCCCATCTGCTCCATTTGTCCATGTCATCGTCTCTGTCTCCATCCCTGATGTCACTGCCTCGCTGGGTAGGGTCACACTCTTGGTTCTTCTCACTTGATGGTCCCTGGGATCTTAGCTTCTGGGCTGCAAAATCAATCACTCGCCTCCTTTTTTGTCAAAAAGCATCTACCTCTATATTTCCTAGCCTCATAGTCAGTCCTGATGGCAGTTATTCACTATTGTACCACAAGAGTCTTATCCCCATTTCCTTTCGCCAGCCCGGTCGCAACAGATTGGAAATCATTCAGTGGATGTTCTAACTACCCCTGCCCTGTCTGGAACTAGGCTCCCTCTTGAAAGCTTGTAAGCCAGTCATTTCTTGCCTTTCTAGCCTCCCCTTCCCCCCCCTCCCATTTTGTGTAGCCAATGTCTATGTTGCCCTGCCCATCCCTGTCAACCTGTGTACTGAGGGGGTGGGAGGGATCCTTGCTGTAAAGATTTGTTCCTTTTTTTGAGCTACTACATAAGTATAGGCAAAAGTCATCAAATTGTAGCGGATTACTCTTTTTTTTTTTTACGTCTTCTTTCTTCTTCTAGTTGAGTTCTGATCAT
>NW_006408702.1:70553-71428 GCF_000296735.1 Chrysochloris asiatica
AGGATCGGGCAGGGTTTTGTTCTGCTGTACATAATAAGGTTGCTATGGGTCAAGTTCATTCAGACTGATGGTGACCCCATGTGTTAGAACAGAAATAACTGTGCTTCAAAAAATCAGTGGCTGAGTTATTATTAGTTTTCTTCCCCAAAAAGATGTTGCCAAGTCTTTCTTCTTGGTGCCTTTGTGTGGAGTCAAACCTCCAATTCATAGATAGAATTAAATTGTGTTATCTAGTTAGTTCAAGAAGCAGGGTTTCCCCAGTCTGTTGAACCTTTGCGGCTTTACCTGTTGCAAGTCTGTAGAGTGTGTGTATTGGACCACAATTTGCTGTGTTCTGGATAAAAGCATGTTAATGATTTCTTAAATTTAGTTAGAATTTGATGAGTATATTAAACAACAAAAGGATCTGCACAATATGTCCTGCAAAACATCCATTACAAATTTATTCTGTCTCAGGTGGTTGTGAAGTATGAGCTTTTTTCCATATCAAATGCCCAAATTTTGAAGTTTTCCCATGATAGTTACTGGTTGATTTGCAGTGTCTCCTTGAAAAATAGTTAACAAATTACAAATATGTTACAGATTACAGGTGTGAATCTGATTTTTTAGGAAAATGAATGACTGACCCATAATTTGATTGATTATAGAGTCTTAGAATTTCAAAGCTACATGTAGCATTAGAGATAAATTAAGCATTTTAAATTTCTTTTTGAGGAAACTAATCTTAGAAGAGACTACTGGATGGATCTCAAGTCTTTCATGACCAGTTAGGCTGAAAGCCACACAGAGGTAGAATTAGAATCCAAACAATTGCATATCTTTGCATAGTCACTAAAACACTAGATAAACATTTGTTGTTGTTGTTTTTTTTTTTT
>NW_006408702.1:72955-79708 GCF_000296735.1 Chrysochloris asiatica
TCGCTGTGAGTCGGAACCGACTCCACAGCACATAACAATAACAAATGTTGTTGTTGCAGTCCTGGTGTGACACCTTAGCATACCCACTCGACCTCAAGGTCAGTTTGAACTGCAAGGTTGGGCAGTTCAAACTCACCAGCCAGTCCTCAGAAATCCAATGCAAGGTCGCTGTGACTCGATGGCATTTAACAACAACAACATGTTGGTTGCTGTGGAGTCAGTTCCCACTCATGCCAACCCCTTGTGTGGTTCAGCAGTGGTGGTGGCTGTGTGCCATGGAGTGAGTTCCCACTCATTGTGACCCTGTATGGGGTTTCTGACAATAAATGTTTATGGGAGCAAACAAAGCCTCATCGTTCGTCCACTAAGTGGCCGGTGGAGTCAAATAGCTGACCTTGCATTTATCAGCCCAGCGTGTAACCCACTGCACTACCAGAGTAACGTGTGGCATTTTCCTTGTTGTTGTTGTTGAGTGCCGTGGAGTCGGTTCCGACTCATAGTGACCCTGCACGGGGTTTCCGAGGCTGCAGATCTTTACGGGAGCAGAAAGCCTCATCTTCCTCCCGCGGAACAGCTGGTAGTTTCGAACTCCCGACCTGGAGGGTAGCAGTCCAATTCGTAACCACTATGCTACCAGAGGTGCTTTTTTCCTCATTGTGTACCTGTATTACTGACCAGGTGGTCATTGCAAAGCAGAGACTAACTTACTGTAGAACACCACTAGGTGTCAGCACAGCCTATGGAACTAGCTGCTTATTTGCCAGCCGTTCTTGACATGCGTCAATAAGTGGGTTTGTGTGTGTGTGTGTGTGTGTGTTTTATAACTTTTTATGGTGTGTTGAAGCAAGGTTTACAGATAAGATCACCGGTTTTACACTCAGTGTTTGGTTTCAGTGATTGCAATCCCCTCTATGCAGCAACAGTTGTCTGCTTTCTCCCTGTGGTTCCTAGTTCCATGCCACCTTCCCATCCCATCTCAACTTAATCCTGAGGGAAATGTTGCCCTTTTAACCTTGAGAGAAAGATACAGGGCAGATCGTCAGTTCTACATTCAACAGATCATAGACTTCGTTTCATTGCAATGGTTATACTCCCCTCCATGTATTTACTATGAGTTCTCAGTATTTCTCTCTATTCATTTTAGCTCTTTTTTTTGAACACTCAGGCATATATAATAATTTAAACCACCAAATGAATGACTGACTTTTCTATGATGAGCATACCTTACTACTGTTGCTGTCCTCGATATATACCTATCTACTCCCTGGCTGAAAATTGGGCCACAGGATGAGTTCAAGACCCGAAGGGTGGTCAAGGGCCATAGTCTCAGGATCCTGCAGTTTCTTTCTGACTAGTAAGCCTTGTCCATTTTTGTGTTTGTTTGTTTTTTCCAAATAATTTTGAGTTTTGTTCCATATTGCCTCCCCCTTTGATTTGGGACCTTCTAACGTGATTCCTTTAGAGCAGTTGGTAATGGTAGCCAGGCACCATCTAGTTCTGGTCTCAGAGTCGTGGAGACTAATGTACATATGTTCCACTGATCCATTGGACAAGCTGATTCCAAGCATCTTCGAATTTTCATTACTTTTCTTTCTTGAGCACATGGAGAGACCAAAGTTGTACCTGGGACAGTCCCTCGTGAGCTTTAAAATGTTTTTTAAACTTTTTATTGTGAGTTGAGTGAAGGTTTATAGATAAGGTTTGTAGATAACATATCCAACCAACTAAAGAAATTTCTAATGAACTGCACTTTTCTCAAGGCCAAGGTACTTATTTTTGAATAACAAATTCAATGTTCTTATTCACTAATAAAATCACCAATGCATGATTGGCAGTGGAATCATTATTTACTACTTAATTGTGCATATAGCCATAGTTCAAAAGAACTAGCCATTTTGCCACGGCAAGTTTCAAATGGTACGTGACTGAGTCAAGTAGTCCTCTGGAAAGAGCCCCTGTGAGCCCTGTGAGTGAACCAGAGATGCTATTGATCCTTACTCAGCAGAGGAAACGACATCAGGGCTATGTTTCTTTTCTAGACAGGTTTTCCTTTCAGAGCTATTACTGAGTCTCTTGTATATTCCCTTATTAAGATGCTGTAGAATAAACACTGGACTGCAAGGTCGGTTTGAACCATAAGTTCGGTGATTCAAATCAACCAGCCACTTTTTGGAAACCCTATACAGGGCCCTTAACACCAAGGAGAGTTCTCTAGTTTGCCTAGGATGCTTTGTAGGTACACCCCTCGGAGGCAATGTAAATTCTTCTTAGTAAGGAGAAGTATCAATACTAGGAAAAGAATCATTCAAGTTTATGAGTAACATATGATAAAGGACTTTTCACAGAGGATCTTATTGCATATATTATCAAAGCATGGGGGAATAGAATCACAACTTTCAGCAATTGAAAACTAAATATAATTTGAGTACTAAATATATGTCTTAAGGACTTTACAATAGTCTTCTTAATGATATTTGGCTATTATTGAAGGGTAAGGAAGGATATGTGTATGCAAGCAGTATTTCTAAGTATTGAAATACATCAATATAGCAATATGTAATTGATACTTTTCTTTTATTGTTTACAATAAACTAGTGGATTTCCATAAAAGTTAATTTTTTAGTGTGAAATATAAGCCCTCGTTCTATTCCTCATTGTTCTTGTTGAGTGCCGTAGAATTGGTTCCCACTCACAGCGACCCTGTCTAGTGTTTCTGAGGAGTGACTGGTGGACTTGAACCGCCTATGTTGAGGTTCAAACTGACCTTGCAGTTCAGCACATGATCCTGCAGCACAACACCAGAATTCCTCATTGCCTTCTGCAAAATCATTATACACCTTCCTACCTTATGATTGAGACATACCAAACAAATAACATTTCTCTTAATTGAATACTTGGAATTCAAATTGGAATAATGTGATTGCTTAATAAATGATGTAATAGATTAAACATCATATATACCACATTTTACATTTTTATTATTTTCATTTCAAGAAATTCATGAACATTGTTTAAAATTTAGATAATGCCAAAATAGATGGAGAACAGCAATTCTAATCCTTTCCTTAATGATAGTAGAAGTACTGCTATTAAATTTCTGAAATTTCTGAAAATGAAATTTCTGCCATTAAATTTATGTAAAATTACTTTGTTATTGCAAATCTAAAACTTTTATTGTCCCTAACAGTTTGTTTTTCTATTGGCACAATTGTTTAAAACAGGACTTTTGAAAATAAAAGATTTCTTCAGGAGTACTGTTCACAGCAGAATAGATTCTTATTTGCAATTTCCTAACTATACCTTGCTCTCTCTTTTTATATGTTACTTTCTGCTTAGAAAGCTAACCAGAACAAATCTCCAACCCTAACAGTTAACAACTCAAAGCTAATTTCAGGACTCAGCTCAAAGCTAATTTTTTTCTAAAAAGTCACTTCTAATTTTTACTTATTAATATCTAGCTTACCTTACAATATGGATGAATGCCAAATTTTTATATGATTGCTCATATCTGTATTCATTTGTAAGTTTGAGCTCTGTGTATGTGTGTGTGTGTGTGTGTGTGTGTGTGAGTGAAAGAGAGAGAGAGAGAGCTGCAGACTGGCTTTCAGCCTTTTTCCCTAGCTCAGTGCCTCCAACAGAGAGAAGCCTGTTTTCAACCTGTAAGTGGAATTTTTCTACAATTCTTTTTATGGAAGGGCCAGTCTTTCTAGGGCTCTAGGGTAGTGGATTATGAGCTGGGCTGCTAACTGAAAGGTCAGCAGATCAAATCTACCAGCCGTTCCACGAGGGAAAAATGAGACTTTCTGCTCTCATAAAGATTTACAGCCTCAGAAATGCTTTACAGAATCGCTATGAGTTGGAGCTGACCTGGTGAAACACAACCACAAATTCTGTCGAAGGGACTACCTTACACAGATTAAACTCCCTACCTCCCTTTCCCCGAAAATGGCATCCTTGCCATGCCACATCCCCACTCCAGCCTCATGACCTTTGGCCAGGTCTTGACCACATGCGATCCAGCTGATTCTGTTTAGTATGAGCTGAGGTCTGGACACCTGGCCCCTAGAGATTTTCCTTCTTTTTCTTGAAGAGCACTACGGGGAGTCTACTTTAACCAACATTTGTGCTCTGCAGCAGGAAGGGGTTCACATCAGTGCAGTTTGTCCTGTTACTGAAAATCCTGCCTTGTAGCAAGTGTAGTTGATTGTATCATACAGCAAACGCCTAACAGTTCCTCTGGATAGCTTCAAGATTGTGTACAAATCTGCATCAAGAAAACTATATATTAAAGGAAAAACAAGTTATTGCTGAGGCACATTAGAAGAAGTTATGTGTGAATATTCAGTAAATTTTTTCTTCCAAGTCTGTCTTCATCTGGTAGCTCATCTAAAACCTGTCCACCATGGGTGACTCTGGTGGTATTTAAAGTACCGGTGGCATAGCTTTCAGAATCACAGCGACTCACCAGCCACCACAGTACAACAAACTGACAGACAAGTGGTGGGGGTCAACCTTAGAGGCTATGTAATACTGACATTCATTTACACTGTGGTTTTTACTTGCTTGGTTTTGTGGGCTACATATAAGTGTTAAGAACATCTTTATTTGTTCCATAACCATGCAATATGAGGTTTCTGGTTTCTTTCAGGGACATTGATTTTAAGTGTTCAGATTTATAAATTTAAATTGTTTGGTCTATGCTACAGATCTGGGTCTGTGCCCACATCTGATGATTTATTGTGTCAAAATTATTTTCTTAAAATCCACACCCTACATAGGATAATACCTTGTGTTTATGCCAATCAGAAATGTTTATACTTTTTTACAAAAATGAAAGTTAATTCTGAGTTTTTTAATTTTCAGCCAGAAAATCTTGCTC
Source organism: Chrysochloris asiatica (assembly GCF_000296735.1). Lineage (NCBI taxonomy): Eukaryota > Metazoa > Chordata > Mammalia > Afrosoricida > Chrysochloridae > Chrysochloris > Chrysochloris asiatica. The sequence continues at coordinate 77,835 of NW_006408702.1, forward strand.
AGAAGCTTCCAAACCTTGTGGAACTGTGAGTCTATTCTTAAAAATTATACAAGATTCAAATAATTTTTAATTACGTAAAGTAATAGGATCTACTTTTTTAATATATTAATTATTCTTTGATATCATGCTCATGGTGTTTATGTAGGTTGATCTCTGGTTCTCTTAACCTAATAGTATTTCAAAGTATTTTAACTTTTAAATTTGTGTTTGAAATATCTCACCTCAATGTAGGTTAGATGGTGAAAGATAAAATGCCCTGGACATAGAGTTTTGTAAAATAATCCTTTACAGATTATTAACTAATAAATGAATGTAATTGAGAAAATTTCTTATTATTTCTACTACTACTACTATCTGTGATACTTGATACAAGCAGCAAAACAGTATGGAAGATTTACAATATAAATTAAAATCTCCTGTGCACATTCTCCATACTTCATTTGTTTTACTTCTTCACGTGATTACCTTCTTAATGCTAAATAATGTCTTCACTTTTAAAGAAATACATCCACTTAAAATATCCATTGATTGATTTACAACTTAAGAAGATAAATCTACATATCTCATATTTACCTTTTTTCTTACCTGCTTCCTAATTTTGTAGAAAGAGAAGTTTGTGTTTCTGTTTCTTGTTCTTTAGCATGATTTTCAGGTGACAAAGGAAAGCTAATTTTATACTTCTGTCTTCAAGCTAAGGAGCTCTGGTAGCATAATGGTTATGAATTGGGCTGCGAACCACGAGGTCAGCAGTTTGAAACTACCAGCTGTTCCGCGGGAGAAAGATGAGGCTTTCTGCTCCCGTAAAGATTTACACCCTCGGAAACCTTGAACAGGGTCGCTATGAGTTTGAACCGACTCCAATGCATATAACAACAACGACATCTTCAAGCTAAAAGTCTGTAATTTCTTTTTTCTTCAAACTTTTATTTTGAAAAATTTCAAGCCAATGGAAAAGTTGAAAGCACATTTTAAAGAACTCTCATATTCCCTTTACCTACCTTTACCAATTGTCAATATTTTTGTCAAATTTGCTGTTTTCTTTTCTTCCTCCATCCTCTCTCTTGTGTATGCATACTTTACCTCCATGAATTATTTTAAAGTAAATTGCAGACATTATATTTTACCCTTAAATACTTTAGCACTTTTTTCCTAAGAATAAGGACATTCTAGCACATAATTTCAACATCATGTCATACCCCAAAACATTACTACTCATTCCATAATATCACCGAATATACAGTTAAATTATCTGTTTCCCAAAAAACAATTGTAAATGTCTGGGTTTGTCTGATTGTTGCCTCTTTTTTTTTAAATCTTATTGTGATGAAAATAATATGTAACTTGTGTGCCATTTCAACAACTTCTACATGTGCAATTCAGTAACACTGTTTATATTCTCCTAGTTGCGTGACCATTCTCACTATCCTACTATTTCAGACATAGCCTCAATGCTCCAGAAAAACTCTGCCTCCACCCTCCCTACTACCCCTGTTAGTAAACACTAACAATCTTTGTGTTCTAATATTTGCTTATCACATATACATGAAATCATAAATTTTTATCTTTTTGTGACTGGCTTATTTCCCTCAGTGTATTTTCAAGTTGCATCTCTAATTTGACATGTATCAGAACTTCATTTTCTTTATGGCTGAGTTCATGAGAGCCAAAATATGACCTTGAACATATCCCATCTGAATTTAGAGACTATCTCAAAAACAGATTTAATCCACTAGACGCTAATGACAGAAGACCAAAAGAGCTGTGGGATGACATCAAGAATATCATACAGGAAGAAAGCAAAAAGGTCATTAAAAAGACATGTGTTTTGTTCTATTGTGCATAGGGTCACTATGAATCATAACCTATTTGTCAAC
>NW_006408702.1:81694-84054 GCF_000296735.1 Chrysochloris asiatica
TGGAAACTTATCTGAGACCTGTCCACCATGGGTGACCCTGCTGGTATTTAAAATACCCACGGCACAGCTTCCAGAATCACAGCAACACACAAGCCACCACAGTACGACAAACTGACAGATGAGGGTGGAATATGAAGTGTGTGTATGTGGGGGGAATTAAAGAAACATAAACAGAGTCTTTGGAATCCTAGAAGGCCGAATGAAAAAAAAAATTTGAAGAAATAATGGTTAAAATGTCTTAAGTTTTATTAAACACACAAATTTACAGATTGAGCAGTTCAAGAAACTCCAACCAAAGTTAAGTACAAAAACCCAAAAACTAAAAACCTTACCTAGGCACCAAAGGTAGAATGAAAATACTGAAAGCTACCAGTGAAAATGACATATTGTATCAAGATGAACAATGATTAAAGTCCTGCTGATTTCTTATAATAATCTATGGAGATCAGAAGTCAGAAGAAAGTAGAAAACACTTTTAAAGGACTCAAAGATCAAAGAAAAGAAACCAAAAAACAAACCTTGTCAAGCTTGAATTCGGTAACCATTCCATAGATAATCACTTTGGAGTTTTACATCAGAGACTTCTTCACCTTTGTGATGATTTCATTGTTTTGTTTTAAGGGTCCACACATATTTTCTTTAGCTTTATATAAAAAAGCCTTAAATAAAAGTCAATACCCATTCCTAATAAAAATGATTACAAACGCAGGAATGAAAGTTGTGGCAGACAGCTTATAAGATGGTTTCCACTGAACTTCACCACTTGGCATTCATGGTAGTGTATAATAGCCTCTCCCCTCAAGTATGAGCTAGATGTAGTCATTTGCTTCTGGTAAATAGCATATGGCAAACTTTATGCGATGTTAATTCCAATATTAGATTACAAAGAGACTGTGTGACTTCTTCTTTGCACACCCATCCGTCTTTCTTGTGTGCTCATTCTGCTAGAAAGCATACAGTAAGCTACCCTAAAGAAAAGCTACATGGCAAGGAACTGAGGGAGACCTCTGGCCTGAGGAAGCCCGTCAGTTACTGTACGCAACTGGATCCTTCCAACAACCATGCGAGTAAACACAGAAGAAGATTCTTCTTCAGTTGAGCCTTCAGGTGAGACCAGAGCCCTGGCCAACGACTTTAACTGAAGCCATGTGAGAAACCTTGAGAGAAAAGCACCTAGGTAGACCATGCATGGTCAGATTCCTGATGTGTAGAAAAAGTATGAGATCATGTATATTGTAAACCACTATATATTAGTTTGTTATGCAGAAATAGGTAATTAATACAGATGAATATTTCTTAAACATGATAAAAATTCACTTAAGGAGTCCTGGCACAATGGTGAAGCATTTGGCTGCTGACTGAAAATTTGCAAGTTCAACTCCACCCAGTGGTTAAGTGGGAAAAAGAAAAAACACCTGGTGATCTCCCATAAAGATTATTCCTAGAAATTCTACACTGTCAATGAGGTCTATTATGAGTTGAAATCAACTTAATAGCACTCACCAACAAACACCGTCCTAATGCCAGTATCTTTCTTAATGGGGAAACTTAGACAATCAAGTGTATTTCTAGACCGCCAAAGCCTGAGCATGTAAGACAAACTCGTACACCACCATTTTTGTAGTGTTTTCCCCGCCTAGAAGCATTCCCACTTAGATCAGAAAGAAGACAAAGATGTCCAGTATCTCCATTACAATTTCACAGTGCTTTGGAAGAACTAGTCAATGCAGTTAGACTAGAGAAAACAAAAGCTAGAAGAATTGGAAAAGAAATAAATGTTTTCTGTATTGTAAATATGAACTTATGCATAGACAACCCTAGAAAATAAATGATAAAACAGCAGAAAAATTCATCAAGGTAGCAATAGGAACCATGCTAGAGTTAATAACATTTGTATATACAAATAATAACGATTATAAGCATAACAGATGAGAAAATCTCATTTCTAATACCTAATAGTAATAATAAAATTAAATATATAGGAATAACCTTTAAAAGTGTTCAAACCCTAAGTTAAAACCACAAAACACTCCTAAAGAACACAAAAGTAAACCTAGAAAAAGAAGAGCCATCCTTACTCTTGAAAATGTACACTTTAAGCATTTAGGGTAAAGGATAACTTATTCTCAAAGGATTCAGAAAAATTAAATAAGTGTACATATATTAACATACAAAGAATATCAAAGTAAGAATTGATAAAAGCAAATGTTGAATCAGTTCCAACTCAGAGTGACCCTATATAGAGTTTCCCAAGAGTAGCTGGTGGGTTTAAACTGGTGACCTTAACCGTCAAGTGCTTATCCTACAGTGCCACACCGGGACTCTATAGTTACAATGGTTTTGGTTATGTGCCATGGAGT
>NW_006408702.1:84743-85634 GCF_000296735.1 Chrysochloris asiatica
TTAGCTGGCTGATTCAGAGCTCCTTCCATAGTTATAATAGCTTTTTAAAAAGTCCTTGTCTGTTAATTACAACATCCAGCTTATTTGGGGTTGCTATACATTTTCCTGTAATACTAAGTAATTTAGATTATGTCTTAGAAGTTTAGACACTAGGATTTGCTCTGTTCCTTTGAAGAGTGTTGGGATTTTTGTTTCAGTAAGTGATTTACCTGGTTTGACTAAAATAATAAACCTTACCTTGTGGGGGCACCTCGATTGGATCTGTCCAATGATTTTCTCTCTCACTGGACCTTGTGCCGAATGTTCTAGTTGTTTTAAAGTTGATACTTAGAATCTGAAGTTCTCAGTCTCTGACTTTTCCTTTCTTAGTTGTTCTCATCTCACTTGTCAGTATTTCCTTGAATCCTGTCCTGTTTTTTTTTTTTTAGGCTAGCAGTACTATAGTGTTTGGGTTTTTTTTTCAGACGTTTTAGTCACTTTGTGTGATAGTTCTCTGCACCCTCTCCTAGACTAAATGTTATTTATTTTTTATAAGCCGGGGGTGGGTATTCCCCCATTGCTCTCCCTCCTTCTAATTGCTGACTCCCTTCCAGAATTGGCTTCCTTTGGGGTATTTTGCAGTGTCCTTAGGCCATTGTGTGGGTGTACATTCTTCTTAAGTTTTCTTTTTCATTTTTTCCAGCATATTAACTTTATTTGAAATTAAACACGGAATAATTCAGCAAACAACTAGATGTAATACAAATAAAATTTTTCTAGGGTAAATCATCTGCTTAATTGAACAAAACTTTTTTCTTTAATTAATGTTTTAGTAAATTGTAGAGGATCTGCCCAGGAGGAGCTCGTATTGGAATTGGAACTGCCATTCTTCATTTTAACCTGCCTGTGCCT
>NW_006408702.1:92654-93685 GCF_000296735.1 Chrysochloris asiatica
GTTATATGATTTAATGTTATGATTCCTTAACCTCTCGTAGTCTACCTTCATATGATATTATATCACTTTATAATATTAACATAATATCACAAATGATAAAAAAGAGGAACTGGAATTATTGTTATAACGTTTATATACACATATCAGTCATAATTTAGAGAAACATTAGCAATTTGAATGTGAAAATTTAATGTACAGAACTGTTAACTAGTAAAATACTATTAATTACTTTTAAAAGAGGTTAAGGAGCCCTGATGATGTAGTGGATGGCGTGTGGGGCTGCTAACTACAAGGTCAGCAGTTCAATTCCACCAGCTGCTTTGTGGGAGCAACATGAAACTTTCTGCTCACGTAAAGATTTACAACCTAGGTAACTAATCCTGTACAGGGTCACCATGAGTCAGAACCAACTTGACGACACACTGTTACCTCCACCACGCCTGAAAAGAGATTAAACAATATTCTAAGCAATTTACAATGACTAAATATTAAGAAGCAGCTTCCACCTGTGGCCTGAGAGAGAATAAGCAATGAAGGCAATAAAGAAATGTAAAAGACCCAGTCCTGAGGCGGAGATTTACAAGACCCACTGTCATCTAGATGATCCTGACTCATGGCAACTGTAGGGTTTCTGAGACTATAAATCTCTGTGGGAACAGACAGCCTCATCTTTCTCCACAGGAACTCCTGGTGGATTTGAACTCACGACTTTGCGGTTGGCAACCGAACACCTACCCCACAACACTACTAGGACCGAGATTCGGTGTTGTTGTCTTTAGGTGCCATCGGCTCCTAGCAACCTTATGTACAGCAGAATGAAACAATGCCTGGTCCCCATACCACCCTCACAATCCTCGCTACGCTCATTCCCATTGCTGCTGCCACTGTGTCAGTCCATCTCATTGGGTCTTCCTCGTTTTCACTGCCTCACCACTTTACTAAGCATGATGTCTTTCTCCAGAGACTGGTCCCTCCTGATAATATGTCTGAAGGATGAGAGATGAAGTCTGGCCATCCTGGCTTCTTAAGGA
>NW_006408702.1:95325-96233 GCF_000296735.1 Chrysochloris asiatica
CTGATGCCATGTTCTTCTTCATATAACTCAGCTTCTTGGAATATTTGTTTAGCATACAGACGGAATAAGTATCCCAGGAATAGTAAACCATGTGATTGTCACATTCAGAATGGTCAGTACTTGTCTATTTTGGTTCACTAATACCTAGGATCCACCACTCACCTGTCAGTTTGTCAGACTGTGATGGCTTGCATGTTGCTGTGATTCTGAAAGCTATGCCACCGGTATTTTAAATACCAGCAGGGTCACCCATGGTAGTTGAGTTTCAGCTGAGCTTCCAGACTAAAGCAGACTAGAAGAAGAGATGGACTATTTCTGGATATTTAGTCACGGAAAACCTAATGAACAGTAGTGGAACGCTGTCAGCATCAGAATATTGAACACTGAAACATGATGAAGAACACTAGACTATCATTAGATACAGTGCTGGAAGATGAGCTCCTCAGGTGGGAAGGCACGCAGAGTACAACTGGGGAAGAGCTGCCTCCTCAGAATATAGTTGAATGTGATGACGTGGATGAAGTAAAGCCTTTGGGACTTTCATTTTTTGATGGGACACCACTTAAAATGAAGAGAAATAACTGTAAACATGTACAAAGCATGAATTTAGGAAAATTAGAAATTGTCAAAAATGAAATGGAACACAAAAACATTGATAGATATTAGTGAGTTGAAATGGCCTGGTATTAGCCATTTTGAATCTGACAATCACTTGGTTTACATTACTGGGAATGACATATTGAAGAGGAAAGGTGTCTCATTCATCATCAGAAATAACGTTTCAAGATCTCTTTTGAAGTACAATGCTGTCTGTAGGATACTATCCATAAACTTTTAAGGAAGACCAGTTACTACCACTATTATTTAGATTTTCACATCAGCCACTAAAGCCAGTGATGACGAAAACT
>NW_006408702.1:109492-110062 GCF_000296735.1 Chrysochloris asiatica
GAGGAGAATATTGAAAGTGCCATGGGCTGCCCATAGAACCAACAGATCTGTGTTGGAAGAAGTGCAGCCAGAGTGCTCCTTGGAAGCCAAGACGGCCAGACTTGGTCTCTCATACTTTGGACATATTGTCAGGAGGGACCAGTCGCTGGAGAAGGATATCATTTTGGTAAGGTGGAGGGTCAGAGAAAAAGAGGACAATCCCCAACAACATGGATTGGCCAAGTGGTAGCATCGATGGACTCAAGTGTAGTAAGAGTAGTGAGGTTGGCCCTTGACTGAGCAGTGTTTCATTCTGCTGTGAGTAAGGTCGCTATGGGTCGGTACTGACTCAATGGCACCTAACAACAACAACAATTTCACTTAGCATAATGTCCTCCAGGATCATTCATGACATTAGGTGTTTTGCAGATTCATCGTTAATCTTCAACCTTGCATAGTATTCCATTGTGTGTATGTACCAAAGTTTATTTAACCATTCTTCTGTTTATGGGCATTTAGGTGGTCTCCGTCTTTTTGCTATTGTGAATAATACTGCAGTGAACATGGGTTTGTAAGTCAGGCTGATAACCT
>NW_006408702.1:110567-112748 GCF_000296735.1 Chrysochloris asiatica
TGTCCTCTACTCAGCTTTTAATTGAATTATTTGTCTTCTTGTTGAAACATTGATGTGTTCTAAAAATTTTGGAGAGTAAACTCTTCTCTGATATGTGACTGCCAAACATTTTTTCTCAGTCTATGGATTCTCTTTTTATCTTTTGGTAAAATCATTTGATACACATAAGTGTCTAATTTTCAGGAAGTCCCTGTTCACTATTTTGTCTTCTCTTTATGTGTTTTCAGTTATGTTTGATAGAGAAAATATACCACATATCAGAGCCCCTAAGTTTGTCCCTACTTTTCTATTAATGATCTTTGTCATTCCGGGCTTTACATTTAGGTCTTTAATCCACATTGAATTCATTTTTGTATATGCTGTGAGAATAAGGGTCTTGTTTAATTTTCTAAAATTAAATTCTAATTTCTAAAATGAATTTCCAGTCTTGCCTGCACCATTTGCTGAAGAGACTAACTCTTCCTCACTTAATGCATTTGGACCTTTTGTTAAAGATCAACTGACTATATAGGTGGATGGGTTTCTGGCTTCTCAAGTCTGTTCCATTGATCTTTGTGTCTTTCATTGTACCAGTACCAAGCTATGTTGAATACTGTGCCTGTGTAGTAGGTTTTGAGATCAGGAAGTGAGAGGTCTTTTACTTTGTTCTTACATTTTAATAATGCTTTGCTTTTCTGTGGTCTCTTTCCTTTACTTATAAAGTTAGTGATTAGTTTTTCCATCTCTTTAAAGAATGATGTTAAAATTTAGATTGGGATTGCATTTTATCTACAGATTACTTTGGATAGTATTGACATTTTCACAATGTTAAAGCTTCCTACCACCACTCGCCTATCAGTTAGTCAAAAAGAAACATTTCAAGACATATGGTGAATTATAATGCTCTCTGTGACAGGATAATACCCATATGCCTACAAAGAAGACAATACTGCTAATAATGAAATATACACACCAGTCACTAAAGTCGAGGATTATGTGGTTGAAGAATTCTGCCACCTTCATTCTGAAATTGATCAAGCATGCCATCAAGATGTATTGATAATTACTAGCTATTGGAATGCAAAGGTTGGAAACAAAGAGGAAGGATCAGTAGTTAGAAAATATGGCCTTGGTGATAGAAATGATGCTGGATAGAAATGACGGCATGATAGAATTTTGCAAGACCAATGACTTATTCACTGCAAATACTTTTAAAAACAACATGAAAGATTATACACATGGATGTCACCAGATGTAATGCACAGAAATCAAATTGACAACATTTGTGGAAAAAGACTGTGGAAAATCTCCATATCATCAGCCTAGGGGCAGACTGTGGAACAGGCCATCAATTACTCATATGTGAATTTAGGCTGAAGCTGAAGAAAACTAAAGTCCACAAGAGCCAAAATATGGCTGTGAACATATCCCACCTGAATTTAGAGATCATCTCAAGAACGTATTTGATGCATTAGAATACCAATGACCAAAGACCAGAGGAGTTGTCGGATGATATCAAGAACATACAGGAAGAAAGCAAAGGGTCATTAAGAAGACAAGGAAGAAAGAAAAGACCAAAATGAATGTGAGAAGAGACTCTGAAACTTACTCTCCAGCCTAGAAATGCTAAAGCAAATGGGAGCAATGAGGAGGTAAAAGAACTGAACAGAAATTTCAGAGTATCTCTAGAAGTCAAAGTGAAATGAAATGTGTACAGATTTAGAGCTAGAGAAACAAAAGGGAAGAACACGCTCAGCATTTCTCAAGCTGGAAGAACTGAGGAAAAACTTTGAGCCTCAATTTCACATTACTGAAGAATTCTTTGGGCAAAATATTGAATGATACTAAAAGCATCAAAAGAAGACAGAATATATAGAGTCATGGTAAAAGAAATGGTCAGTGTACAGCCACTCCAGGAGGTAGCATGTGATCAAGATCAATGGTACTCAAGGAAGAAGTCCAAGGTGCATTGAGGGCATTAGTAAAGAACAAGGCTCTGGAAATTGATGGAGAACAATTTGAAATATTTCCAACAAACTGGTGCAGCACTGAAATCACTCATTTCTCTATCCCAAGAAATTTGGAACACAACTACCTGGCCAACAGAATAGAGGCGATCCATATTTGTGTCCATTCCAAAGAGAAGTGTCCAAATGGAATGCAGAAATCATCTGACAATATCATTTAAATCACATGTGAGTA
>NW_006408702.1:113328-114914 GCF_000296735.1 Chrysochloris asiatica
TAACAATTAATCCTGCTAACAGTTATTCACAATTGAGTCATAAAATGCTATCACAGTCATTTCCCATTCCCTTTCACCAGATCCATCTGGGAAAGAGGGAAACTATTCAGTGGGGATTTTACTTTACACACACTCATTCTACAACTAAGCACACTCATGAAAACTCATAATCCAGGAACGTCATGCCTTTGTACTGCCCCCCCCCACACACACACCATTTTTGATAGTCAGTGTCCTAATTATTGTCCTTATTAATCCAGTGCACTGAGGAAACAAGGTTGCTCCATGATATGAAGAATCTTTCCTTTCCAGTTGGAATTTTGAGTCACTGCATTCATATGCAAAAGTCTAGTTTAACAAATTGTAGCACATTGCACTTGTTCTCAGTATCAAACTTATCTTCCTTGGTTCCACTGGTTCTGTTGTGATGTCACCCATATGAGTTTTCATGCCTGTTATTTGTATTTTTTCCCTCTTTTCTTTTGGTAGATTGCCAATGGTTAAGTCAGTTTTAGTAATCCTTTAAAAAAACCAGCATCTTGTTTTGTTTATTCTTTCTATTGTTTTTCTGTTTTCAATTTCATTTGTTTCTGCTCTAATCTTTATTATTTCTTTTTTTCTAGTGACAGTAGGTTAATTTTGCTGATCTTTTTCTAATTGTTGGAGATGTTTTGTTAATATGTTCATTTTGATACTTTCTTCTTATTAGATGTGGGTGTTCATTGCTATAAATTGTCCTCTAAGCACTGCTTTTGCTCTGTTCCCAGGTTTTAGTATGGTTAGTTTTCATTCTAATTTGTTGCTTGGAATTTTTAAATTTAATTTTTCTTTGTTCTGTTACCCAGTACCTTTTAAGTTAGATTGTTACTCAGTTTCCATTCATTTGATTTTATTTCCTTGATCTTCCTATTGTTGATTTCTAATTTTATAGCCTTGTGATCTGAGAAGATGTGTTGTAGTATTTTGATGTTTTCGAATTTATTGAGACTTCCTTTGTGGCCTAGCACATTATCAATTTTGGAGAATGTTCCATGCACACTGGAAAAGAATGTGTATTCTGCTATTGTTGGGTTGATTGTACTGTGCAAATCTATGAGATCAAGCTGACTGGTTATGTTTTATAGTTTCTTTGTGTCTTTGATGAGTTTGTTTCTAGTTCATTCAGTTCTTTTTCAAAAGTGGTGTATTAACATTTCCCACTGTTATTGTACAGTTGTCTATATCTTTCTTTATTTCTACTAGAGTTTGATTTATGTATTTTGAGGTTCTCTTGTTGATGTCATAGATATTTATTATGGTTATATCCTCTTGTTCAGTCTACCTTTTAATCATGAGATAATGTCCTTCTTTGTATCTTACCCTGAATTTTGTTTCTGCCTTGAAGTTTATTTTATCAGTGATTAATATTTCTACTCCTGCTCTTTTTTATTCCAATTAGTTTCATATATTTTATTCCATCCTTTAATTTTTAATCTATGTTTATCTTTGTGTGTTAGGTGTGTCCTTGTAAACAGCATCTTGAAAGATCTTGTTTCTTATCTGTTCTGCTACTCTTTGTCTTGACTGGTGGATTTCATCCATTATTG
>NW_006408702.1:116454-118844 GCF_000296735.1 Chrysochloris asiatica
ATGGTTCCATTGTGCAAATCTGACCAATCACCAACTTTTTTCTTTTACTTTCCCCCTTTTTTCCCCTCAAGTCCATTCAGCTGCTTTTCCTAGTGAAGAACTAGTCCAAGGCTGGCCAGGATCAATTTGGAAGAGACTGTTTCTGTTGTCCCCACCCCCTTCAATCATTTGCCCAGCTGTGGTATCTACGTGGGATCTTTCCTACGGGTGTCTACTCATACAGGTTTCAACGCTGCTCACTAGAAAGGAAATGAGTTGAAAGGAAAAGAGAGAGAGAAAAAAAAAAATCACCTTTGTGCCTGCAACTCACAGGCAGGCTTCTGCAACAGGAATGTTCTCTTGTGTCTTAATCTCCTCACTCCCATTCAGAATGGTTACAGCAGGTCACATTGGCTGTCCTAAACCAGAAGTTACCTCCTTTCTTGTTTCTGTTCAAATTCTTTCTCCCAGTAAGCACTCAATCCATTTATTTATCCCTTTATCTGAAGTTTAGAATTCCGGGATCATTCTCGAATCTGTTTCATCCAGTTTTCCTTGTCTTAAGCTAAAGAGGGTCTGTACAGCCTTTTCTAATCAGCCACAGAGTCCCACCTCTGCAAGTAAAACTTTGCTAAAGATAATTAATAAATGAGTACAACAATACATTGGCAGGGAACTACCAGAGGTTCAAACCAGAGTCAGATGAGGCTCTGGAGTGAGGGATATCACTGCTGACATCAGAAGGCTCTTGGCTGAAAGCAGAGAGCACCAGAAAGATGTTTACCTGTGCTTTGTTGAGTATGCAAAGACTTTCAACTATGTAGATCATGACAAGCTATGGACGTCATTGTAGTGTTAGATTATTCTGGAACAATTAATTGTATTCAGTAGAAACCTCTACATAGACCAACAGACAGTAGTTTGAACAGAACAAGGAGACACTGAATGTTTTAAAATCAAGAAAGGTGTGTGTTAGGGTTGTATTATTTTGACATACTGGTCAATCTGTATGCTGAACACATGTTCTGAGAAGCTGGATTGTATGAAGAAGAAAAACATGACATCAGGATTGGAGGAAAATTCATTAGCAACCTGCAGTATTCGAATGATACAACCTTATTTGCTGAAAGTGAAGAGGACTTAAAATACTGAAGATCAAACCATAGCCTTCGTTCTGGGTTGCACCTCAATTTAAAACAAAAGCTCTTACAATTGTACCAATAAATAACATCATGATAAATGGAGAAAGGATTGAAGTTATCAAAGACTTCATTTTGCTTGGATCTACCATCAACACTCATGGAAGCAGCAGTCAAGAAATATAACGACATTATATTACTTTAGGCAAGTCTTCTGCACAAGACTTCTTCAAAGTGTTCAAGCAAAGATGTCAGTTTGAGGACCTAAATGTGCGTGACCCAAGCCTTGGTGTTTTCAATAACACCATTTGCATGTGAAAGTTGGACAGTGAATAAGGGAGACCACAGATGAATTGAGGCGTTTCAGTTATGTTGTTGGAAGATAATAAAGGTACCATGAACTGCTAGAAGAACAAGCAATCTGTGTTTGAAGAAGTGCAAACAGAATGTTCCTTAGAAATCAAGATGGCCAGACTTTGTCTCTCATACTTCGAACATATTATCAGGAGTGACCAGTCCCTGGAGAAGGGACACCATGCTTGGTAAAATAGAGCGTCAGCTAAAAAGAGGGAGACTCCCAGTGAGATGAATCGGCACAAATGGCAGCAATAATGGGTTCAAGCATAGCAACAGTTGTGAGGATGGCACAAGACTGTTCTGTTCTACTTAGGTCACTCTGGGTCAAAACTGACTTGATGGCACCTAGCAACAACAAAACTTTCTATCCATGAGCATAGTATACTGCTCCATGTATGCAGGTCTTTTTTGTTTTCTTATGTTTTGTAGTTTTTTGTTTTTTTTAAGTACTGTCCAGTTGGTTCCAACCCATAGTGACCTTGTATAGGGTTTCAAAGAAGCAGCTGGTGAGTTTGTACTGCTGACCTTATGGTTCAAACCACTTTAAGGTCGAGTGCTTGTGTTTCTCAGATTAGACTTATTCCCAAATATTTCATATTTTGGGTGTCTATTGTAAATGTTGGAGTCCTGGTGTGGCGCTGTGGGATAATGCATCAGACTGCAAAGTCATTTGAAAAGCTAGGTCAGTGGTTCAAGCTCACCAGCTTCTCTTGGAAACCCACGGAGTTGCTATGGGTCGGAATCAACTGGAGAACACTTAACAACAACATTGTAAATGTTATTGTTTTCCTGATTTTCTTTAATCCAACTGAGTTTTCTATGTTGATTTTGTACCCTGCCAGTTTGCTGAATCTTCCAGAGTTCCAATAATTTTTTTTTTGCTGAGTATTAGAGCTCTGGTAGCGTAGTGGTTAC
>NW_006408702.1:119899-120521 GCF_000296735.1 Chrysochloris asiatica
TATAAAACATCTACCTTTACATTTCCAACCCTCACAATCAGTCCTGATAACAATTATTCCCTATTGTATCACAAGAGACCCGTCTGCATTTCATTGCCTCATCACCTGTTAATCATTGTTGAATGCTTCATTTAGCTAGAAAATCTTTTCTTAGCGTTTTACAACAGGGGTCTCATATAATCTTTATCCTTTTATGATGGACTGATTTCACTCAGCATAATGGCCCCCAGGTTCATCCGTGTTATTAGGTGTTTTGCAGATTCATTATTCTTCAATGCTAAGTTATCATTGTATGTACCAAAGTTTATTTAACCATTCTTCTGTTGATGGACATTTAGGCCGTCTTTATGTGTTTCCTATTGTGAACAGTGCTGCAATGAACATGGGTGTGCATATGTCTATTCTTGTCATTGCCTTATTTCTTGAGGCTATAGATCAAGTAGAGCAATTGCTTGGTCTTGTAATTTTTCTACTTGCAACTTTTTTGAGAAAGTACATACCATTATCCACAGTGGTTGCTCCATTTTACAGTCCCACCAGTAGTGTAGTAAGGTCCCAGACCCTCCAAACCCTAGCCAATGTTTGTTGTTTTCTCGGTTTTGGAGCTTTTCTGTTAATGCTG
>NW_006408702.1:122959-125591 GCF_000296735.1 Chrysochloris asiatica
ATCCTGAGCATTTCTTCAGATGTTTGTTGGCTACCTCAGTGTCTCCTTTGGTGAAGTGTCTGTTCATGTCCTGTGCCCAGTTTTTATTTAGATTATTTGTCTTCTTGTTGTTGGGGCATTGAAGTGTTGTGTACATTTTGGAGAGTAGTCCTTTGTCTGATATGTTGTTGCCAAACATTTTTTCCCGGTTTGTGGGCTTTCTTTTTACTCGTTTGGCGAAATAATTTGATGTACATTATTGTCTAATTTTTAGGAGTTCCCAGTCATCAATTTTGACTTCCTTTTCTGTGTTTTCAGTTATGTTTGTATGCCATGTATCAAAATCCCTAAGTCTGTCCCTGTTTTTAGTTATAGTCCTAGGCTTTACATTTAGGTCTTTAATCTATGTTGAGTTCATTTTTGTATCTGATGTCAGACATGCTTCTACAAATGGATTTCTAATATTGCCAGCTGCATTTGTTGACGAGAATGTCTCTTCCCCATTTAATGCTTTTGACCCTTTGTCAAAGATCACCTGATTGTAGGTGGGTGGATTTACATGTGAGTTTTCAATTCTGTTCCATTGATCTATATATCTTTCATTGTACCGGTTCCAGGCTGTTTTGACTACTTTGGCTGTGCAGTTTTCAGATGGTGAAGTGAGGAGCGGCTTTCTATTTTGTTCTTGTTTTTTAATGATGCTTTGCTTATCTGTGGTCTCTGTACAAATAAATTTAATGAATAGTTTTTCTATGTCTTTAAAGAATAATGTTGGATTGGGATTGCATTATATCTATAAATTGCTTTCTATAGTGTTTACATTTTCACAGTTGTAAGTCTTTCTATCCAAGAGCAGGGTTGTTGTTATTGTTATTATACTGACTTATAACAACCTTATGCATAACAGAATGAAACACTACCCAGTCCTGTGCCAGCCTCACAGTTGTTGCTACGTTTGAGCCCATTCCTGCTGCCACTATATCGATTCATCATGTGTTGGGGGTCTTCCTCTTGTTCTCTGACCCTCCACTTTACCAAGCATAGTATCTTTCTCCAGGGACTGAGCCTTCCTGACAGAGTCAGGCCATCCTGGCTTCCAAGGAGCATTCTGGCTTTGCTTCTTCCAATACAATTGGCTTGTTCTGCGTGCTTTTTAAAAAAAATGTTTCAATGTGAATTGTGTGATCATTTAATGGGAGAACATTAGCTTTACATTCATCTTATTGTATATTGTGTCATTGCCATGGTTACAATCCCCTCCATGCATCATCAACCAACCAAAGGGTATACCCTGCAAGCCTGCCCGCCCGTCGTCAGCACACAGCCCCTCTCCCTCTCTGGGTCTAGAGTTCCCAGCCGCTCCATCTCTCCACGTTGTCATCTCTGCCTCCATCCCTGGTGTCACTGCTACTCTGGGTAGGGTCCCGCTCTCCTCTCCCTTAAATGGTCCCAGGGACCTCTGCTCCAGGACTACAAAGTTAACCACTGACCTCCTTTTGCTACAAAATGTCTACCTTTACATTTCTAACCCTCACAGTCAGTCCTGATAGCAATCATTCACTATTGTGCCACATGAGAGTCATCCCCATCTCCTTTCATCAGCCCCACCCAGACATATTGGATACTACTCCATGGAGAGTCTACCTTCCTCCGCACCCTCTGGATCTCGTTTGTTCCTAGGAACTTTGTGACTTCGCATTTAATTTCTTCCCTTACCCAGCTGCTTTTCAGCAGGTTGTTATTCAGTTTCCTTGTATTGGACTTTATTTCCTTAGTCTTCCTATTGTTGATATCTTATTTGATAGCATTGTAGTCTGAGAAGATTCTTTGTAGTATTTTGATATGTGTAAATTTATGGAAGTTTGTTTTGTGGCCTAACACATGGTCTATTCCGGAGAATGTTCCATGTGCCCTGGAAAAGAATGTGTTTGTGGTATTCTTGGGTTGAATGCTCTGTACACATCTATAAGGTCCAGTTGGCTGATTGTGTTGTTTAGTTCCTCTGTGTCTTTGTCAAGTTTCTTTCTGGTTGTTGTATCTATTTTGAAAGCGATGTATTAAAAGCACCCACGATTATTGTAGATTCATCTATTTCTTTCTGCAAATCTATTAGAGTTTGCTTTATATATTTTGGAGCTCTTTCATTGGGAGCACAGATATTTATTATGGTTATGTCATTTTATTCAATTGTCCCTTTAAGCATGAGATAATGTCCATCTTTATCTAGTATGCTGGTTTTTGCCTTAAAGTTTATTTTACCAGAGATTAGTACTGCCACTCCTTTTCGTTTTTTTAATTGCAATTAGCTTGGTATATATTTTTTCCATCCTTTGACTTTTAATCTGTTTGTTCTCTGTGTATAGATGTGTCTCTTGCAGATTGCATATTGAAGGATCTTGTTTTCTTATCCATTCTGCCACCCTCTGTCTCTTAACTTGTGCATTTAATCCATTTGCTTTCAGTGTAATTATCGATAGGTATGGATTAATTGCTGCCATTATGTTTGTTTTGTGTGTGTGGTGTTTCTGCTTTCTTTGTTCTGCACGTCTTACTGTGCTGAGTTCATGATTTTTGTGTTCTTTCTTGTGAGTTTCCTCATAGTTTTAATGTTTCCATGTTCTTCTTGGATTTTCATATTCTTGGTATGTTGTGA
>NW_006408702.1:127391-128799 GCF_000296735.1 Chrysochloris asiatica
CAGAAAAGGGAAAGGAGGGAGAGAAGAAAAAGAAAAGAAAAATCTGTAGCTTAATATGAGTATGATTTAATATCCCCTTTCAGTTTTTTGCCTTCAAGGCTGCCTGATAAATTTTAAGATGCCACTGTTGGTTGTTATGTTGTAGCTCAGGATTTATTTTTTGGCCTGTTTTGTTTTTAAACTCTCTCCCCCTCTCCACATCCCTAGTTCTGGCCTTTTCCCTATTAATAAACAGTTCAGGGCTGGCTGCTGACCTCCCTGTTTCTGCAAATGCTGATAGTATCTGTGTGCATACATAGCAGAAGAACCCACCCATGGTGAGGGTGGGGGTGTCAACTCACTCAGGCACCCCCTCTAGTCACCAGAATGGAGGTGCCCAAACAGTGGGGCGGCGGGGGCGCAATGAGCAAGCACACACAAAAAAATCAGAACTAAGGCAATTCTACAAAGTATTTTGTTCACCTTTGCTCTGAGCTTCCTGCGGTGTTATTCTGTGGTGGATCTGCTCACTCTTGCCCTGCCTGGTCTTGCTGTTTGGTTTCACACAAGTTGGCTCCAGGCCGCCGAGCCTGGCAGATTCTAAAGTACGGGATTTATTACTTCCGCTACAAGTTCCACTCGCTATAAGCCTTCAAACTTTTAAAATATTCCTAGATATGTGGTTCAAAGTTTTGGAGCTCTGGCCCCAATCCGCTTTGTCTGGTATTCTGTGGTATTGTTGACAGAAAACTTCACTCTACCTCTACCCTATTCTCCATCAAGCTCACCTCCCTCTTGGTGCTTTTAATAGTCTTCTCCAAGGCCATAACTCAGATGTGTCAATTCTTCTATGGTCTTCCTTATTCACTGTGTCTAGGATATTTCTGAGAATTAAAAAATCTGTGTTCATGAGGGATATTGGTCTATAATATTCATTCTTGTGATGTCTTTACCTGGTTTTGGTATCAGAGTTATGCTTGCTTCATAAAATGAATTTGAGTTTTCCATCATTTTTTATATTCTGGAATACCTAGAGCACAATTGGTGTCATCTTCTCTATGAATATTTGGTAGAATCCACCAGTAAAGCCATCTGGGCCTTGATTTTTTCTAGTTGGGAGTTTTTTAGTGACTTGTTCAATTTCTTCTTTTGTTCTAGGACTGTTCACGTTTTCAACTTTAATCTGTGTTAGTTTAGGTAGGTCGTGTTTTAGTTTAGAAATTTGGCCATTTCTTCTGGGTTTCCAAAATTTACTGGATTACAGTTCTTCGTATTATTCTGTTATTATCCTTTTATTACCTTTGGTTCTGTTTTGACGTCACCTATATAATTTCTTATATGTGTTATTTGTATCTTCTCCTGCTTCTCTTTTGTTAGATGTTCCAGTGGTTTGTTGATTTTAGTAATTCTTTCAAAGAACCAACTTATT
>NW_006408702.1:130034-131525 GCF_000296735.1 Chrysochloris asiatica
CTCCTGCTTGTTGTTGATTATTGATATATTTTGATTGATATATGTTTTTTTCCATCCTTTGAATTTACAGTCTATTTCTTTCTTTGTTTATAGACAACATATTTGGAGGATCCTGTTTTCTTACCCATTGTGTTATTCTCTGTCTCTTGACTGGTATATATAATCCATTTCCGTTCAGTATAATTATTGAAAGGTTTGAATTGATTGCTGTCAATTTGCTGTGTGTTTTTTTGTGATGCTTCTGGTATCTTTGTTCCATGTAATTTTTTGCACTAAGTTCATTTTGTTTGTGGGTTTTCTTTTTTTTTTCGTTTTCTTAATTATGTTGTATAAATATCTCCTCGATCTTTCTAATTTTCCTTTTTTATTTTGATGTTACTCATTTTCTTTGACCTTTCCCTGTAATTTATTACTTTTTTTCTCCTTTTAAAACAGTTTATTGTATCTTGAAATGTACCTAATTTCCTCACAATTTGGAAATTCTGCATCTATACTATTCTCTCTTTGCTTTGCTTTTTTTACTTCATTATAAATTGATAATTCTGGTTGTTTCCTATATTCAGTCTTGTAGGTTTGTTTGTACATAAAATATTTTTATATATAAGGAGCCCTGATAGCATAGTGGCTTACAAGTTGGCCTGCTAACTACAAGGTCAACATTTCGAGTTTACCAGCTTCTCTGCAGGAGCAAGATGTGGCTTTCTGTTCCCTAAAGAATTGTAGCTTCAGAACCAATTCCATGGCATACCACCACCACCACTATGTCTATATCTGGATTGAGTTCTAGATGATGGTGTCATGTATGTTCAGCTCATGTTGTTGGTTCTCACAGAACATCCTTTGGTATTTTTTGTAAAGTTAGTTTTGTTGTTACAAATTCTCTTTTTTTTTTAAATGGAAATGTCCTAATTTCATCATTGTATTCGAGGGACATTTTTTTGCTGGGTATAGGATTCTTCCATGATCATTACTTTGTTCCAGTGTTTTGCATATGTCATCCCGTTGCCGCTTTGCCTGCATGGGTTTTGCTGAGAAATCAGAGCTTAGTCTTATTCGTTCTCCTTTGTAGGTAACTTTTAATTTTTCCTGAGCTGCTCTCAAGATTCTTTCCTTATCTTTGGTTTTAGAAAGTTTGATTTTGATCTACCTTGGTGATTTTCTTTTGGGGTCTGTCCTGTTTGGTATTTGTTCAGCTTCTTGTATGTTTATCTTTTCATTTTTCATGATTTTGGAGACGTTTTCTTCCAACAACTCTTTGCCAGTTTTTTTCCTGGTTTTATTGTTTCTTGTTGTTCTGGAATTCTAATCACCCATAAGTTGTTGTTTTTTTTCAAGGTGACCCGCATAACTCTTAGGTTTTCTTTGGATTTTTTCATTCTTCTGATTGTTCTTCTAGCATACTAATATTGAGAGATTTTTCTTCAAGTTCACTAAGTCAGGCTTCCATTACTTCAAATCTACTTCTTTGCCCTTTCAATGCATTGTTTATTT
>NW_006408702.1:132820-141547 GCF_000296735.1 Chrysochloris asiatica
CCCTTGCTGGAGCTGGTTTCAGCATCTGTTAGGATCACAGGGTTCTACTAGAAGCAGGGTGACTTGTTATGAGGGTTTCTGTCCCTGGTGTGGCACCTTGTAGAATCAACACTGGACTTTGAACCACACGGTTGGCAGTTCAAACTCACCTCTTTGGAATTGCTCCTTGCTACAAGGTCACTATGAGTTGGAACTGACTCAGTGTCACTTAACGACAACAACAACAGTGCTATTGAGGGTTCTGTCAGTCTGGAGCCAAGCCTGCCTGATTTCAGGCATCAAAGCTGTGTAGCAGACACCTCACTACACTGGTGTGGCTCCAACCACATGGTTCAGAAGTCCTGGAGAGCGGGCTCTGTGCTAGTGGGAGATGAAAGTGGGAGCTGGCCATACCTTTGGTTACCTGAGGAACATGGGGAAAAAAATCTGATCTTTCCTGTAGTCTGTATATATCTGCTCTGCTCTGCCACCTTTGGTTCCTAATGGTGTTCACAGAAGTTCAAGATGGTTGCCTCATTTGACTGGCCATTCATCAGTCAGTCTCCCTCTCTCACCATCCCTGCTTGGCTTCTCCCAGCAGGCACTCAATCCACTTCTTTAACCTTCCCTCTGAAGGTCAGGATACTAGGATTTGCATCTGTGTCTGTTTTATTTGGTCTCCCGTATATTTGTTGTAGAGGGTCTATGTAGTGCATCTGCCTACTCCTCTATCTTGCTGGAAGTCCTGTTCTCTAGATTTTGTTTATTTGCAAAAGCTTTAGTTTTAAATTGACTTTATTATCTCTGGTAACTGTTGATTCACATTCAATTGTTAGAAATGATACAGGGAAGCTCCCATGTAGACCTCACTAAGACCCTCAATAGTAACAACTTTTGTAATGATTGTATAAGCGCGCCATCAGGAAATTGACATTGATACAATGTATTGACCTTACTTAGATTTCACCAGTTTTGCATTCACTCATATGTATGTACAAATTTCTATAGAGATTTATCATATATATAGATTTGTGTGAACATACAAGGGTGAGTAAAATTATTTGCACTCTGGATACATTAAAATGCCCATCACAACATTGAGCGTGCACACGATATGATTCTATTGAATCGATGAACGATACTGGATTATGTGGCAAATCATTTGCAAATCAGCTGTGGAATAATCAACAACAGACTTTGATTTCAAAAGTTTGTGCAAGGTGGGTACTGAAACAGCAGAAGGAAGAGCATAAACAGAAGTGTTTGGGACATCTGCAAACAAAATTAAAACTGATGCTTGATGGGAGGTAAAAGTTTTTTTTTAAAATGCTACTAGTAAAGAGACATGGATTCATCACTACTGGTATGATAGTAAACTGCAGATTATGGAATGGAAACATCCTTGGTCACCAACCAAGAAAAGTTTACAAGTCAACCATCAGCTGGAAAATTGATGCTTACAGTTACAGTTTTCTGGGATTCTCAAGGGCCAGTATTGGAACACTATCAGGAGAAAGGTTCAACAGTGAGATGCTCACTGAAGAGCTGAAGCCTCAACTTCAGATTAAACACAGAGGACTGCCATCCAAGGGCATTGTGGTCTTGCATGATCACACCTCTTCCCACACTTTATTGTTGTTGTTATTAAGTGTTATCAAGTCAGTTCCAACCCATAATGATCCTATAGGGTTTCCAAGGAGAGGCTGGTGAGCTTGAACCATCAACTTTGTGGTTCACACTGACCTTGCAGTCCAGCCCATTCACCCACAGCATCACACCTGCAAAACCTTCATTTTGAGGTGTTAAAGAATCCTCCCTAGAGTCCTGATCTTTCTCCATCGGACTTTCACCTGTGTGGTCCCCTGAAAGCAGCCTTTCGAGGACGAAGATTCACCTCTAATGAAGTGCAGACAGCGGTGCCCTCATGGCTTACACTCAGTCTAAAGCCTTTCTAAATAAGGGAATACAAAAGCTATGGAAAGATGGACAAAAGTGTATTGAAAAGCAAGGAGATTATGTCCAAAATGATGTTATCTGTCTTTTCTAAAAATTGATTAAAATAAATTCTACAGAGTGCGAACAATTTTTCACTCTCACGCGTCATATGTGTATATGTGTTTCTCTCAGTGTGTAATTGTTATTATTAAGTGCCTTTAAGTTAGTTCTGAGAATTCTGAGAAGTGGCTGGTGAACTTGAACTGCTGACCTTGAGGTTCAAACTGACCGTACAGTCCAGTGCATTAACCCTCAGCGCCATACCAGGACTCTGTGTATGTGTGTGGAGAGAGAGTTCATTATCAAGGAAATGACTTACAATTGCAGAGTCTTTGGTCCCCAGTGGAAGAGAGCCTCTGCTGTGTTTCTATTATATTGGGAGCAGGCCACACTCTCAAGGAATCATCCTTTCAATTGATTGACTGCTAATAACCAATCATCATCGAGTTCACTATGCTTGTATTGTGCTTCATCACTATAGGAATAAGCACATTCCAACTGCGGAACCTCTGGAAATCCTGACCTAGTCAAGCTGACACAGAACCCTAACCATTACAAAGAGTATGATAACTAACCCACTATAATTGAGTAGATTCTCACTTATAGCGATCCTATATAGAGTTGATGAGAAACTCATCTTTGTCCTGAACATCAGCTGGTGGGTTTGAACTGGCAACCTTGTAGCTAGGAGTCCAATGTTTATCTCACAGCACTACTAGGACTCCTTCTTAACAGTGAAAACTAGTATCGCTAAAACACATTTCAACTATTCTGAATTACAAAATTTAAGGGAAATTACTTCAGGTTCATAATGATAATTCTAAATAATAGCAACGGAGTTAATTCTTGCTACATACTTTGCATTTAACTCTTACAACCCAACATCCCTGAGTTGTAGGAACTATTATCTGTATTTATAGATGAAGACACTGAAAGGTTAAATAGCTTTTCTATGATCACATAGCTAATGACATGTAGGTAGCCTGGTTCCAGAGCTTGCTCTCTAATTCACTACACTAGTCGTGAGTTTAAATTGATTGTACGTTAGAATAACTTGGGGAATTAAAATTCTGAATTGCTAAACTACTCTCCTCTTCTAGACAAGGTGCTTTACTTGGTACGGGATAGGCCTGGGCACCAATATTTTGCAATTGTTGTTGGATAAGCACTGGGCTTCTAACTTCAAGGTTGACGGTTCAAACCCATTTGGCTCCACGGGAGAAAGATGAGGCTTTCTGCTCCCCTAAAGATTTACAGCTTTGGAAACCCTATGTTGTTGGTAAGTGTCATCAAGTCGGGACTGACTCCATGGTACTTACCAACATCAGCAACATTGCTTTATGAGGTCCAGTAAATAAAGCTCTAGATTTAAAAATAAAGTTTACCAAAATATAGTACTCTAGTTTTAAAGTTAATGATTTAAATTAATTTTCTTTAAAGGCTGTAGGGTAAGCACTCGACCGCACGGTCGTTTTGAACCACAAGGTCAGCGGTTCAAACTCAATAGCTGCTCCTTGGAAACCCTATACAGGGTTGCTGTGGATCGGAACAGACTCAGTGACATTTAACAACAACAACAACGGATTTCCAACAGTCACTATCAAGTTTGCTCTGAAGTCAGCTACTGACAATTGCATCAAGTCCCCGCCAGAGGGTGCTAAAGACACTTCACTATGAAAGGTTTGTTTAGGCCCGCTTGGACTTGTCAGCCCCTGTAAACTTTTTTTTTTTTTTTTTTAAAGAATTGAATTTAGTTTATAAGGTCGCTATGAGTCTGTACCAACTCGATGGCACCTAACAACAACAACAACAAATTCTTTTTGTTGTGAAATAAATTCTGTACCATGGCAATTTAATATTTTCTACAGATACTGTAAATGATGAGTATTTAATATTTCCCATTCTTAGTTCTTATAAAGCATGCTGGAAATAGTTTTAATCTGATGATGCAGTCAAGTTAGCCATCAGAAATGAAAGGTTTTGTCTTCCTTTATGGACTCATGGTGTGGCACTGTAGGATCAGCGGTGAACTTCAAACCTCAAGGTCAGCAGTTCAAACATACCAGCTTCTCCTCAGAAACCCTACACAAGATGTCTGTGAGTGGGAACCAACTCCAAGGCACTTAACACCAACACCATCTTCCTTTACACAATAAGTGTATTTCTGAAACTCAAATCATTTAAAATGAACAAAAAGGAAACGAGTCATTTGTTTTATGAGCTAAATAAAATGATCTCAATTTAGCTGTGCAGGCTTTTATTTTTAAATAACAAGTAAGTAGCTTTAATGTTTGTAATTTTATCATTAAGTATATTCTCAAAGTATTATCAGTTAGTTGTGATAACCATTTAATTTGTGTGGTCGTTTTGAACCAGGTGTAACATAAAGTTTGGTTCCTTTATATTTTGATGAATTAGTTACCTAAAGTATTGAAGGCTAAATAGCTTGTTTCTTTTCTTTTTTCCCCAGGTATCTTCATTCAAATAACATAGTTGTGATTCCAGAAGGTTAGTGACCTTTAATTTTTAGTTAGGAGACAGTAAAATTTTACTTTTGCTAAACAAGTAGAAAAAAAGTGTCACTTTCAAGCAATTTTACTTTTTGTAGAAGGGAATTTTAATTATCAAACATTTTTACATTAGCATCAAACTGTTTTTTTTCTTAGTCCAGTGAAAGATAGTTTAAATAGATAAGTAAAACAGTTATAATGATTATGTAAATTATTACTATTATAGTACTTGTTGTTGTTGTTGTTGTTAAGTGCCGTCGAGTCGGTTCCGACTCCTAGCGACCCTACACAGGGTTTCCGAAGCTGTAAATCTTTACGGGAGCCTCATCTTTCTCCCGCGGAACCGCTGGTAGTTTCGAACTGCTGACCTTGCGGCTCGCAGCTGGATTCGTAACCACTATGCTATCAGAGCTCCTTATTATAGTGCTAGGTAAACAATAAAATGGAACATTCTAAATTTATAAATTCAGTTTAAATTTTAGTAAGATCAAAATTATCAAAATGATCATGAATTAGGAACTCAAGTAATTTTAATATTTAATATTTTAATTTATACTCTTAAGATTTATTGTATTTTATCTAGAGTTAGAAGTATTGTCAATTCAGTAAAATTTACTTTAATCTGTGTTTTTATCTTATAAGCAATGGAGACAAGGATATTAAATATTAAAATATTTTAACTCAATACTTACATTAAGTATTTGGCATAACACTTGGGTCCAATTCATTTAGGTTTTGCTGTCTTGTTTTTTTGTCTCTTTGAAGCCATTGGGTCCCTTATAAAACTCCAGTGTCTGGATCTTAGTGACAATGCCTTAGAAATTGTTTGCCCAGAAATCGGTCGCCTGAGAGCTTTACGTCATCTTCGATTAGCTAATAACCAACTACAGTTCCTACCTCCAGGTAATCATAATCTATAGCACACACTGGTCTCTTGTCTACTACAAATCTATTTTAAATTCGTATTTCTCACTAGGTGCCCAGGCTTAAGTGCTTGATTGTCCATTTGTTTGAAAATGAAATATGGGTAAAATAAGGGCCAACAAGTTTTTTTTTTTCTACTGCAAACATAAGAAAGTGGCATTTATGTTTGAAGCTACAGTTGCTACTACTGTACATTAGAATCGGTGCCCCCTTAGAATTACTGCCCCAGCAAAATAGCTGGACAAAAGCCAGTTTTGAGTCTAACATTTGCAGAGTACAATAATTAGAATATCCAAAAGACAGGCACTTAGTGTTTTCTCTAATATTCCAGTGGGGTCACTGGTATACATTAACTTTGTTTAAATAAAAAGTCATTTTAGAATTTGGAAATAGAATTTCAAATTGAGTCCTAGAGTTTCTTGTCGGTACTGTCTACATTAATTAGATTATGATGTGTTCTCATATACCAACAGTACTGGAAGTCCCTAGGTGGTTCAGTGTTAGCACGATCAGCTACTAACCGAAACGTTGGATGTTCCAGTCCCCTAAGAGACACCTCAGAAGAAAGGCCCTGGCAATCTACTTCTAAAAAAATGAGCCACTGAAAACCTTGTGGAGCATAGCTGTACTCTGCCTTACATGAGCTGTTCTTTGTTTTTATATTTTTATAGACAGCACTTTTAAATCCTGCATTCTCTTGAACCACTTCTTAAACTTTTTGGCTTCCAAACCTTTTGACTTTAGTGTGTGTGTGTGTGTGTGTATGTGTGTGTGTAGGAGGAGGCATCCAGAGTCCTTACTTTGTTAATGCACACATTTTTAAATTCGCATAGTAAGTCTCATTTTCACATAAAAATGGTGATACGTTATTTTTAAAAAGCGAGCTTTAGCTATTACATGAAAGTTACTTTGTATTGAAGGATGAATAGAGAACAATGCAGCTATAGGACAGTTGACTGAGATTTCTACTTAGTAATTCTTTGTGAAAATCAAGTTGTCTTTTAGTATGTCCAATAGAGGTTCGTGACTCAAGATTGCATATCGTGACCTGTTATGAATTGCTTCTTGTTGTTGATACGTACCATCGAACTGGTTCCGACTCATAGCGATCCTGTATAGGGTTTCCAATTGTAGTTAAATTAGAACTGACCCTGTAGTCCAAACCAGCCTTGCGATCCAGTGCATTACCCACAGTGCCACAGTCAGATGAAAATACTAAAACCTATTCCAGTGAAACTCATGAATGAAAAAGAATCTGGTATATTTCTCTGTGATTAAAAACATATTTTTTCTAACAGTATGTTACCTTTAGCAATGATAGTTGATATAAAATTTTCAAGGTGATGTAGGAATATGAGTTTACCTTTAGAGTCTATTGTACGTAATATGGCTCAACCAATGTTTTATCATTCTAGTTTTCATCAAATTTATATATTCAGATACTCGAGAAATTAGATAATCTTTTTTAGATTGCCTTGAAAGTGTACCAGTAAAGATAATTCTTTAAGTTTTTATAACACTTTCATATATGAAACTTCTGTTAGCTCTTGATATAGTTTTAAAGAATATATACGAAATTCAATTCTCTGTGAAGCCATTTTTTCTAAAATTCTGTTATTCTGTCTTTTCCTGTAATATAAAACACTTTGTGGTTTGAGAATATGGTCATTTCCTTCCATTATAGTCTCAGAGATTAAGGATAGAGCTATAATGCCACTGCCTGCCTCCTAATAACTGTGAAAGGTTATATATTTCCTGACTACTTTTATATTATTTATATTGTGGGTCATATCTCACCTTGTTGCACAAGAGATTTGAGGTATTTTCTTCTGATTTCATTTTTTACCCTGCTTTCTCTTTATATATATAAATTTTATTGTGAATTCAGTAAAGGTTTGCAGAGCAAATTATCAGTTACCCATTGGACGGTTTGTATATATTTTGTTTCATCTTATTGATTGCAGTCCCCTCATTGTAACATCACTTATCCATCTGACTTCCTTCCTGTGTTTCTGCTTTCCAGTTTGTGTTTCTTGGTTTAATTCCTCTTTCTTTCATAGCCATTTGTCATTGGGTAAATGCTACCCTTTTGATCTCAAATATTGGTTTTATTTGTTTTGAGTTAAATTATATATAGTATTAGCTAGTCACTTTTAGGAAACCTTATGCAAGGTCCCTGTGAGTCAGAACAACTTGATAGCACCAATGCCATGGACTCCTGGTGTAGCACTCTATGATCAGCACTGGACTGTGAACCACGAGGTTGGTGCTTCTTAGAAACCCTACCACAGCATCACTGTGACTCAGAACTGGCTTGACAGCACTTAACAGTAACAACAACAGTGTATTTTGAATGAAAACTTTTTGATAGGTTTATGTTCTCTCTTGGCTACCTTGATTAGGAGCGGACCATTGCTAAGTGTGCTGAGTCAGTTCCGACTCATAGTGACCCTGTATAGGGTTTCTAAGGAGCAGCTGGGGACTTTGAACTGCTGACCTTGCGGTTCAAGCCAACCTGTGGTTCAGTGATTTCCTACAGTGCCACAGCAGTGGACTAGGCCTGACAAATTATTGCATGAACTTTATGTGTCTCTTTCTGTGGTGATTGAATGGGTAAGAAGTTAGGTACATTTTCTCTCCTCCCTATGTCAACTGTTTGACCATGTTTGAGAATACATTGTGGGAAACTGTTCTCATTGTAGTAAGAAAAAAATTTTAAGGGCCTACCTTGCTGTCCCATTTGATGACAGTAGACACCTATTGCTATGTGATTTATAGCCCCTTCTACAAAGTTCATTCTGTTATGCACAGATTTTTTCTATGCCGCAGACCATGTCCTTCACTCCAGAGACTTGTCTCCTGCTTCTTTCAGTCAGTCTCCTTGCCCTAGGCCAGGAGTGGGGAACCTTTTTTCTGCCAAGAGTCATTTGGATGTTTATAACAGTACCTAATATAAATTTATATTGCTATGGAAAAAGCTCTTAGAGTTACTTACTGAATTTTGACCCCTGCCTACGGTTGCCTTGGCAGGACCAGACCAAATGTTTCCAAGAGATTCTATGGCCTGTGGGCTGGATGTTCCAACCCACCCTTTCTCTAAGGAAACACTTTTTATTTTTATCACCATAGATGAATTTGACCTGTTGTTGAGCTTAATGTAAAAAGAACCATATAGGAGTTCTGGTGTAGCACTGTGTGATATATAGGACATATATTTGTTGTTGTTGTTATGTGCCGTGGAGTCGGTTCCAACTCATAGTGACCCTGTACAGGGTTTCTGAGGCTGTAAATCTTTACAGGAGCAGAAAGCCTCATCTTT
>NW_006408702.1:143887-145711 GCF_000296735.1 Chrysochloris asiatica
CCTCACTTCCCCTTATCGGTGACGATTGTGGTCACCAATCAGAGCGTGTATTCCCACTGAGTCTTAGTCTTGGAAGGGGGCTTGCTCTGAAGGGATCCGACCACTTGCCTTGATGTCTCCTGGGCAAGCAACTTGCTTGTTCTTGTAGTATTCAGTCGGTCTGCGTATATTGTTTTGTACTTTTCGTGTTGGTCTTTCTTTCAAGAAATATCTTCTGTTCTTCTAGCCACTCCATGCTGGTCTGTTGGATTTCAAGTGGAAATTTCCCACCTCAGAAGATTCTGGATGTGGTTCAGGATTCCACCTATGGTCTTATGTAATGAAGAGGCTCCACAGGAAGCCTTCTTCACTGGTCACATAGTAGCCCCATTTTAGGTATTCCAATCAGTTATAGGCAGAAGATGGACTTACAAGCTTTCTATGGTGATATTTCTGGCTATTCCTTTCTATCCCCCTCAAGTATCTATTTTATAAAGGTATGCCAGGGAAACCAAGATTCAAAAGACAGCCAAGCATCTTAACATTATTCCCCCCTTTTTCCCATTCCAACCATATCTCAATCCCTGTATCCCAGAGCCCTGTTGTTCCAAGGTTGTGCATACACCATTCTTTACCTCTATCCCACTTAGCGCATGCAAACAAGTCTAATTGTTCTCCTATGGGCTTTGTTCTTCCATTCCCCTCCCCCTTCTTGTATATTGCCTCCCTCCCCAGCACCCACAGTATCCTGTGCCTGTTCCCTGCCCTGTGCTGGGTATGCCTTTTGGTTATTTGAATGATTATATATTCCTGAGTGCTTCGGTGTACATCCAAAAACAACAACAACAATAGAGGTAATAAAAGCAAATCCTGTTGAATGATGATGTATGGAGGGAATTGCAATCATGGCAATGAAATGAAATATGATAGGATGAGTGTAAAGCTGCTATTGTTACATGTAAACTGTCACTCAATTCACAATAAAAATGGGCAGCTTGAAGACAGAGTCAATGAACTGTGCAAAGATCTGGAGTTAGAAAACCAAAAGAGAAGAACATGCTCAGCATTTCTCAAGATGAAATCACTGAAGACAACAATTCTAGTTTCGACTTTGAATATTGAATAATGCAGGAAGTATCAAAAGGGAGGAATACGCAGAGTTAGTGAGCAAAAACAAAATGGTTGATGTTCAGCCATTTCAAGAGGTAGTATATGATCAAGAGTCAGTGGTTTTGAAGGAAGAAGTCCAAGGTGCACTGAAGGCATTGGGAAAGAACAAGGATCTGGGAATTGATGAGATACAAATTGAAGTCATTCAACAAACTGATGTAGCACAAGAGGCATGCACTTATCTATGCCAAGAAATTTGCAAGACTGTGACCTGACCAACTGATAGAAAAGATCCATATTTGTGTCCATTTCAAAGAGAGGTGACACAGTGGAATATGGAAATCATCAGACAATAGCTGTGATATCACATACAAGTAAAATTTTGTTAAAGATAATGCAGAAACGGCTGCAAGAATACAATGACTGAGAAATGCCAGAGATTCAAGCCAGATTCAGAAAAGGACATATAATGAAGGCCATCATTGTAGATATCAGATGGATGTTGGCTGAAAGCAGAAAATACCAGAAATTTATTTACCTGTGTTTTATTGGCTTTCGACTGTGTTGGTTATGTCAAGCTGTGGATGATAACATTGCAAAGAATGAGTATTACAGAATACCTAATTGTGCCCATGAGGAGCCTTTACATAGACCAAGAGGCAGTTGTTTGTACAGAACAAGGGGACACAGAATGGTTTAAAATCTGGAAAGGTGTATGCCAGGCATATATTCTTT
>NW_006408702.1:145951-150850 GCF_000296735.1 Chrysochloris asiatica
TTTCATTCTACTATCAACACTCATAGAAGCAGCAGTCACAAAATCAAAGTGTTGCATTAGGCAGATCTGCTGCACAAGACCTCTTTAAAGTATTCAAGAGCAAAGATGTCCGTTTGAGGGCTAAGGTACACTTGCCCAACCATGGTATATTCAGTAATGTCATAAGCATGTGAAAGTTGGACAATGAATAAGGAAGACTGTAGAATTTATGCATTTGAATTGTGGCTTTTGAAGAGAATATTAAAAATATCGGACCTACCAGAAGGACAAACAAATCTGTGTTGCAAGAAGTACAGCCAGACTTCTCCTTGGATGCCAGGATAGTGAGACATGCATTGTTAAATGGAGAGTCAGCAAAAAAAGTAAAGGTCAGTGAAAAACAGGAGCATTTAACCAAGCATGATGATGACCTACCTGCATTGTTAAATGGAGGGTCAGCAAAAACTAGAAAACACCCAACAAGATGGATTGGCACAGTGGCAGTAGCAATGGGCTCAAGCATAATGACAATTGTGAGGACGGCACGGAACTGGGCAGTATTTCGTTCTGTTGTACATGGGGTTCTGTGAGTCCCGAACCAGCTTGATGGCACCTAACAACAAGAAGAAATTCTGGCATTTAAATACATGTCATCCCTATGAGAGTAGTCTTTATAACATGAACGTTAATTTCTTATCTTAAAACTAAAGTAATAGAAATTCTAATTTGAAATTTATCAATATTTCACAAATGCTTTTGAGGAAAGTGTCATTCATATACTGATGTTTTTAATGGTGTTAAGTGTTGTAGAGTTAGCTTTATATATTGGTAGAGCAAACTAAATTCTAATACTTTTATGTGTCAAACTTTAGTTTCTGATAAGACACTGTTGTTGTTAAAAGCTTTGGGATGGGTTTCCACTCATAATTATAAGGTATTCAGTACGTTTAAAATTATGTAAGAAATATTATTTTAAAATGGCTTATTTCTAATCTCCATGTTTTGCAAATAAAATTTGGAAAGAGGAATATTACATGTTTTTCCCTTTTTTTGTAATACCAATTTACAATAGAAACACAGTTACTTTTTCCTGTTGAAATATTTCTTTTTGTTTTTCTAACCAAGTCTCCTTGAATGCTGGACTTGGTTTCTCTAAACCGAGCTTTACGTAATAGTAAATCTTTATAAAAACTATGATAAATAACTTCCCATTTCTCCTTCACTACTTAGAAACAGACTGCAGTATTTTAGTATCATTGAGACATTAACTTGTTTTCAGCATCATGATTAAGGCTATTCTAAAGAATACTTTCGTTAACATTTGGGGTTCTCCCCTTTGTTTTCATTTAATTAGCATCATTTCTTATTAGGCTAAATTACTTTGGTATCTCTAATTAAAAATTAAATATCTTATAATGCTCCAGCTTTTAAGGAGACATGCACACTAATGATGCTGAGCCTTTTCTATTTTGCTGTTGGCCCAGACATCGTCCACTTTGATTTCCTAATTTAGTAACAGAAATAAAACTATGCACGACTGGGCAGATTTGGTATGTAGGCACCCAGCCAGGGAGCATGGGTTTCTTAAGTAAATGGACCAATGGGGATTTGAAGAAAACACAGATTATGTTACATGTGCTTTGCACTTCGCAAATCACTAACTATTTAAAGGAACTCTGCTAAAGCATCACCATTTAAATAAAGTCAGTTTTGTTTAAATGCACACACACAAATACGTATATTATACAATGTTGGATTGTTTCCTTATTCTAAAAATACCCAACCATATTTGTGTTTTTAATTTCAAATGTTTTAAAAGCATGTTCTCTTAGTAAATAATGCTTCAAACTTAGTTTTTATTTCCATTTGATGGTTTATATATTTGCAATACCTTTCTACATAGCAAAATGTCTATGAGTTGATAGCGTATATCTGTAACCTATTACTCTGAGGAATGAAAGGCAGCTCTGATGGAGATTTTTAAAAGTATGGTTTGACATCTTAGCCTGGCACTTGCTTTGTCCCGTGACCTTGGGTGCCTCTTATCCTCTCTAGTCAGTATTTCTAGTGCTTTGCCTCCTAGCAACATTCACTCTTCTCTGGGTGAATTTGGAATGGTTTTGTCCTTGAATATTTGAGCACAGACGGAGTGCCTGTTTGCAGACACTCTTTCTTCTTGCTGGTGTTTGTCTGGTGCATCCTTGGTCTCCTTAAAGTCCATTGCATTTAAGGAGAAGTTATAGTCATGGGGATTTACCCACCAACAGCGAAACAGAATAGCCTTGTTCCTGAAACACACACACACACACACATCCATTGCATTTAAGGAGAAGTTATAGTCATGGGGATTTACCCACCAACAGCGAAACAGAATAGCCTTGTTCCTGAAACACACACACACACACACACACACACACACACACACACTTTGCCATCAAGTTGATTCCAATTTATAGGGACCTTATATAGGGCTTCCAAAACTGTAAATCTTTATGGGAGCAGGCAGCCTCATTATGTATTTCTTTTAGTCTTTACTTCTTACTAATAATTGGCCTTATGTAAACACTGGGAAGCATATTTCCACTGAATATCTCATCCCTTTTAAGATATTTGACAAATAAAAATGAACAATTAACTCTAATACCTGCCTCTTAGAAGTAGATTGGTCTGTTCCTAAAAGATAGGTTCAAATCTTAACCCATGGTAAATGTGATGACCTTTTGAAAATAGGGGTTTTTGAAGATGTTATCAGGTAACATGAGGGCATACTTAACTGGGGGTAACAAGTACAAAGAGGGGAGAAGCAGAAAGAGAAAGCAGAAGAAAGAGGGTCATGTGACTATCTGGCTCCTAGCTTCAGGATTCTTCCTCTTTATCCCCTTTCTCATCTCATTTTTCCTCCTCCCAGTTTACCTCCTTACGTGCTTAGAATCCAAAGCTTCTTGGGGATTGGCTCATAGTACTTCTGTTGAGTTTCTGGATGGAAGGAACATTGTCCTAATTGTGCTGGCAGACTAAGGGAAGAGCAGAGGGGAGACCCAAAGCGTCATCTACTGGTTACTATGTAGTTTGAGACAAAAGTAGAGCTCTAATATGTAAATAAGTTTGCTGTGTCTTAGTAATCTTAACTTTATGCTCTGATTTTTATTAACATTAGTTATAAGAATAGTTTACTAGTTACTCTAAAAAATGGCAAATTTCATCTCCACAGATTATTATTGCTAGTCTATTTATAAAGAATTTAAATGACTTCAGGAATGCTGTTAAGTACTTGATAGTGTTTCCTCATTTGTCATAATAATTGTATGGGTTAAATGTTATTATTGATCACAGTTTTCTTAGATGAGGAATCTGAAGCTTAAAAAATTAAATATTATGTCAAAGATACCATAGCTAGTAAATGGGGGATTAAAGAGTTGAATACGGATCATTTCTTTTGTAAATGTGAAAGTTGTTACACATAGAAGAGTACCCATTAAAAAAAATAATAAATAAGCACAACTTTGTAGCCAGTACTGAGATCTAGAAATGAAAACCTGCCACAGCCCCTTTGTGTCTCCTTCTAGTGGCTACCACCTCCATTTCCTGGGTAATCGCTATCTGACTTCTAACACTCACCACACTTTTAAATAGAAATTAAAGATACTGCAAAAACTGGGAGATGAGTTAGAACTCCATTGAGAACTCAGCCACTGGAAAATGATGGCAGTTTGTACTAGAGTGTTGCAGGACTGTTGAGGAGAGGTCACTCACTGGGTGTTGCTCTATTTAGTGCTTTGTACTTTTCATAGTGTTTCACTCATACTTTATCAACCCACCAAAACAGAAGCAGGAAAACACCAAACCCATTGCCACCAAGTTGATTCTGATTCATAGCAACCCTGTTTGTTGTTAACTGCTTTCAAGTCGGTTCTGATTAATACAGACTCTGCATGCAGGAGTGTTCTGAGGAGTGGCTGGTGGGTTTGAACCGCCGACCTTGTGGTTATCAATCCAGTGCTTATCCAGACCAGGACTCAAGCAACCTTAAAGGACAAGATAAAACTAGCCTTAGGGTCTCTGAGACTAAATCTTTATAGAAGTTGTTGTTGTTGTTAGGTGCCATCAAGTTGGTCCTGACTCATAGCAACCCTGTGCACAGCAGAACGAAACACTGCCCGGTCCTGGGCGAACCTCACAATTGTTACCATGCTTGAGCCCATCTATGCTGCCACTTGGCCAATCCATCTCATTGGGATATTCCTCTTTTTCTCTGACCCTCCATCGTACCAAACATGATATCTTTCTCCAGCGACTGATACCTCCAGACAATGTGTCCAAAGTATGAGAGATGAAGTTTGGCCATCCTGGCTTCCAAGGAGCACTCTGGCTGTACTTCTTCCAACACAGATCTGTTGGTTCTTTTGGCAGCCCAAGGCACTTTCAGTATTCTCCTACAACAACATAACTCAAATGCATCAATTCTTCTATAGTCTTCCTTATTCACTGTCCAACTTTAACATGCATATGAGGTGATTGAAAATTCCATGGCTTGGGTCAGGCACACCTTAGTCCTCAAACTTACGTCTTTGCTCTTTAACACTTTAAAAAGGTCTTGTGCAGTATTGCCTAATGCAAATATAATTTGTTGACTGCTGCTTCCATGAGTGTTGATAGTTGATCCAAGAAGAATGAAGTCCTTGACAACTTCAATCTTTTCTCCATTGATAAAAATGCTGTTTATTGGTCCAATGGTGAGGATTTTTGTTTTCTTTATATTGAGATGCAATCCATACTGAAGGCTGTGCCTCTTTGATCTTCATCAGTAAGTATTTCAAGACCTTTTCACTTACAGCAAGCAAGGTTGTATCATCTGCATATCGCAGGTTGTTAATGAGTCTTCCTCCAATCCTGATGCCACGTTTTTCTTCATATAACACA
>NW_006408702.1:152580-154056 GCF_000296735.1 Chrysochloris asiatica
CGGAATGAAACATTGCCCTGTCTTAGGCCAACCTCACAATTGCTGTGACACTTGAGCCCATTGATGCTGCCACTTTACCAATCCATCTTGCTGGGATTTTCCTCTTTTTCTCTGACCCGTCACCTTACCAAACATGATATCCTTCTCCACTGACTGGTCCCTCCTGACAATATGTCCAGAGTATGAGAGATGAAGTTTGGCCATCTTGGCCTCCAAGGAGCATTCTGGCTGCACTTCTACCAACATAGATCTGTTTGTTCTTTTGGCAGCCCATGGCACTTTCAATATTCTCCTACAACAACATAACTCAAAAGCCTCAATTCGTCTACAGTTTTCCTTATTCACTGTCCAGCTTTTGCATGCATATGAAGTTATTGAAGTATTTGGGTCAGGCACACCTTAGTCCTCAGGCTTACATCTTTGCTCTTTAACACTTAAAAAGGTCTTGTGCAGCATATTTGCCTAAAACAATACGTCGCTTTATTTGTTGACTGCTGCTTCCATGAGTGTTGATGGTTGATCCAACAAGAATGATGTCCTT
The DNA here is from genome assembly GCF_000296735.1 of Chrysochloris asiatica. Lineage (NCBI taxonomy): Eukaryota > Metazoa > Chordata > Mammalia > Afrosoricida > Chrysochloridae > Chrysochloris > Chrysochloris asiatica. The sequence goes on from NW_006408702.1 coordinate 153,122, forward strand.
AACAACTTCAATCTTTTTTTTTCCGTTGACAAGAATGCTGTTTATTGTTCCAGTGGTGAGCATTTTTGTTTTCTTTATATTGAGATGCAACCCGTACCAAAGACTGTGCTCTTTGATCTTCATCAGTAAACATTTTAAGTCCTTTTCACTTTCAGCAAGCAAGGTTGTATCATCTACATATCGCAGGTTGTTAATGAGTCTTCCTGCAATTCTGATGTCACGTTTTTTTTCATAGAAGCCAGCTTCTCGGATTATTTGCTCAGCATACAGGTTAAATAAGTATGGCAAAAGAATACAACCCTGTCGCATACCTTTCTTAATTTTAAACCATTCAGTGTTCCCATGTTCTGTTCAAAAAACTGCCTCTTAATCCATGTACAAGTTCCTCAATAGCACAATTAAATGTTCAGTATTACTTATACTTTCCAGTGTTGTCCATAGCTTGTCATGATCCGCACAATCAAACACCTTTGCATAGTCAATAAAACACAGGTAAATATCTTTCTGGTATTCTCTGCTTTCAGCCAAGATCCTTTGGACATCATTGGATATCAGCAATGATGTCCCTCATTCTATGTCCTATTCTGAATCCATCTTGAACAGCTGTATGTTCTCTGTCAGTGTATTAAACTGGTCTTCCCTGTAGGCGCATGGATATTATCCTATAACAGACAGCATTGTAAGTCATGACTGATCTTGATATGTACTTTTTGACAATGAATGCAACATCATTCCTCTTCAATTTGTCATTCCCAGCATAGTAAACCATGTGGTTTTCAGATTCTGAATGGCCAATATCAGTCCATTTCAGTTCACTAATGCCTGAGATATCGATGTTTATGCCCTCTATTTCATTTTTGATCATTTCCAATTTTCCTAGATTCATACTTCATACATTTCATGTTCCGATTATTAATGGATATTTACAGCTGTTT
>NW_006408702.1:154501-156128 GCF_000296735.1 Chrysochloris asiatica
TATGTATGTAACAAATCATTTTCCTTTTCAACTTCTTCCCATGTGCAATTCAGTGGCATTAATTATGCATATCATATTACTCAATCATTACCATGATCTTTTTCCAGGTTTTCCTGTGACACTTAGCAGATGCTTTGTCACCTCAAGCAGTAGGTCCCCCTTTTCTTTCCCTCGTAGCCACCCCTGGTAAGCACTATACATTTTGGTCTCTTTGCACTTGCCTGCTGTAGAAAGGAATATTGAGGCTCTGAGAGGGTGTGGTTCTTACACAGAGTTACCTAAGGTTGAATCAGGATTCAAACTAGGTCTTCTATCAGTGCTTTTCCAAGCTGTTAGCACCGTGTCCTTTCTTTGAATAGCTAATTCACATATTTCATATAATAGAAGAGATTGAAACCATATACTAGCCTATGATACATGCACAAGCTGGACAATAAAAAAGGAAGACAGAAGAAAAATTGATGTATTTGCACTGTGGTTTTGGCAAAGAATATTGAATGTAACATGAACAGTTAGGAGGAAAAATAAATCCGTTTATAAGAAGAAATACAACTAGAATGATCCTTAGAATGATGAGGTGAGACTTGGACTCCTTTCAAAGGATCTGCTTTCAGGAAGACAAATGAAAGGACATCATGATTGGTCAAGTAAGAGAGTCAGCAAAACAAGGGGAACCAGGACTTCCAGTTTAGGGGCAGGGGAAGCAGACACAGATAGTAAAAGTTCCTTCGAAAAGGGCAGGAAAAAGCCGAGAAGGAGTGGTCCGCGGAATAGCGGTGGAGATCTGGCTCTTGTATAAAGCTCTGGGCGCCAGTTTCCCGTGCCCACCTGTGGACAGATCTGCCTGTGGAAGCAAAATACGGCAATTTCTGAATCGATCTGGTGGCTGGCAGCCAGAGGTCCTGAGGTCAGAGGGTGGGGTCACAGCCAAACAGAGACAGTGACCCTGCGCTGGAAGCAGTGAGCTGTTCATCTGGAGGAAAAGGTGTGACCAATTTTTCATCTTTCATTTTCATGTATCTTTCCTCATCACTCCAATAACGCCCTCACTGCCCAGTCCAGACACCTTCAGGTGGGTGGAAGCACACCCCTAAAAGGATCCAGTGTTGCACCCACAGTTTTCCTATGGCACAGAGAGGAATCCCACAGGCTGCTTCTTAAGATATCTGACTGTAGGACCCAATCCCAAAGTTGCCCATAGATGGAATCCTGAATCTTTGGAGGTGGGAAATTTCCACTTGAAAGGACAAGCAGAGCAGCCTGGAGCAGCTAGAAGAACAGAGGCTAATTCTTGAAAGAAAGACCAGCAGGAAAAATCAAAGCAATAGTAGTAGTCCCATTGACTACTACAAGAACAAGCAAGTTGTTCCCCTGGGAGCCATCAAGGCAAGTGGCCAGCAGGTCCCCTCAAGGCAAATCCCCTCCCAAGATGAAACTCAAGTGGAATACATGAGCAGGAATGTGGTCTTGCTGCTGACCATGTTGGTCACCAATAAGAGGAAGTGGGGGAAAAACAGCAAAAAAATTGTGAGCTAAGTCCAACCACACTCAATAGACTCCTGCTAACCTGGATTGAGAGCTGGTTAACCAGCAGTATGACAAGACCTGGAGACTCCTGGACACAGGG
>NW_006408702.1:156627-164664 GCF_000296735.1 Chrysochloris asiatica
GGTGAGTGTTGGAAAGGTAAATGTAAATGTTTTGTAACAAAAGGAGAGGAGTGGCGGATTTTACAGTCCAGGAGCGAAAATCCCTGGGACCATCAAAGGAGGGAGAAAAGTGAAATGCGGTACCCTGTCCGGGGGAGGCAGTGACACCAGGGATGGAGGCAGAATTAATGAGGTGGAGAAAAGGAGCAGCTGGAGACTTTGGACTCAGGGAGTGAGAGGGACTGTGTGTTGGTGGCCAAGGGGCAGGCGTGTGGGGTGTATCCTTTGGTTGTTTGATGATTCATGCAGAGGATTATAATCATTGCAATGAAATGAAATGCGATAGGATGAATGTATGGATAATGGATAATGTTCCCCCATGTAAACTAACACATAATTCACAATAAAAACTTTAAAAAAAACACATAAAACAAAACAAGGGAAACCCCTCAGTAAGGTCTATTGACACAAAAATGAAAGCAAGAGACTCAAACACAGTAATAGTTATAAATGTGTGCAACATTTTGTTCTGTTATCCATAGTAAGGTCTTAACAACACTGTCCTATGATACTGTGCTGAAATAAATGCCTTTATGTGGCCTTTGGTCTTGGTTCTTTAGAGAAAAACAGCTTGGGAGCTGTTTTCCCCCTCAGCCCTGAGGAGTTACCTTTGTCCTAGTTCTTTTGAAAAGCATTTTGGGAAGGGGGTTACTCTTAGGTTATTTTCTGTCCAGAGAGTTTGTTCTAGGGGATTTCTCAGATTGATTGACATTTCCTGGGTAAACTGTAAACAACTTGATGGTTTGATACTTTGACCTTAGGCTGGAGTCTGCCATGTGACTGGTCTGTTTTACTCACTTTGCAGAGATTAGTCAATTTGCTGTGCAAATATTGTTAAGTGCAGTCCAGTGTGTTTCAACTCATAGCGATCTGTATAGGGTTTCCGAGGAACGGCTGGTGAGCTTGAACTACTGACCTTGGGGCTCAAACCGTCTTTTCAGTCTAGCACATAGTGGCTTGAAAATGTATCCAATAATATTCTGTTAACTTTCAGTCCACTGAGGGGATTGGTTGGTTCATAGTTCTGCTGGGAAGGCTAGGCCTTGAAATTGGCAAGGAGTTTTCTTATATAAGCAGCCAGACCCACAGAGGTCTTTAAAGGTAAAAGAGAGAAGAGAAAGGAAACAGTGAGAGGTAGTAAGGAACCTCCTAAAAGCTGTTAAATATATCAAGGGCTGCAACACTGATGATGAAAAGAGGCTCAGAAGGGACGTGGTGTCAGAGCCAGCGGCAGCAGGCCTGGAAGGGGTCACGTGGCAGGGCTGGAAATAATGGCAGAAAGCTATTGCTAGGAGAACAGCAATTGACAAACTGTTACACTGACTTTAAGCTAGGCGGGTTAGAATCTGCAGAGCTGAGAGGGGGCATGCATGCCTGAAAAGGGTCTTATACAGCTAATGGGGGCTTGCATGACTAAGAGAAGGGCCTGTTTGCATAGCTAAGAGGAGCTTGAAAGAGCTGTCCTGTTCGCAAGCTCTACTACACCAAAGATGAGGGAGGTATATGCTTTCTGTTAGGGTCCAATAACTTCAGTTCTACAGGTCTAGCACAAACAGCACACATAGACAAGTAGCCTAAGGCAAGGTTTATGAAGCCATGAATAATCCATTTCTCCGAAGAGAGGTGGGCCTCTTTCCTGGGAGTGAGAGGGAACGTTGGCCTTCAGTTCTTTCTCCCCCCTTAGAGGGTTTTTGGCTCTTTTCCCTCATGTTGAATTCTGATGGGTGGCAGAGTCTAAGAAGCACATATTTTACACCCTTTTTGATGGTCTAGCACTGCTTTATTTCTCAGAAGGTGGGCTGAGCTCCATTTCCTGGAACTGTTGATTCACGTGCCAGGTGGTGGGGTGCGGTTAGGTTCTTGCTCTGTTCCTAAAACTTTCCACCTTGGGAATGGAAACCATGCCTATGTGCTTCCTGGTCCTAATCCCCACTTGTAGCCTATGGCTTTTCCAGTAAACCACATAGGAGAAAGTATGGTCTTTTGTGTTCTTTGTGACCATTACAAAGTAGAGGATGCTGTGGGTTGAATAGAAATGATGAAGTTGGAAAGTGAAGGAGGTATGTCTGACTGCCATCTCACAGGTACCAGCTGTGTGCTAATCCTGATTCGTATCCCTTAGGAACTTAGGTGCATTATGATGCTGACTTACAGATACTATATTAGCTAACTATTGATGTATAACTACCTACCACAAATTTAGTGGCTTAAAGCAACACATATTTATTATCTGTAAGTTTCTGTGGGTCAGGAATCTACAGTTGGCTGAGTCTCACAAGGCTGCAGTCAAATTTGGATTGGCTAGAGCTTGACTGGTGAAGGATCTGTTTTCTATGGAAGTTCAGCTAATACTGGTTTCCTATGCCTGAAATTAGGACAAAAGTGGTTGACGTCATATAATGAAATGTGTTATCATCGTACTTGTTGTTCTATTCCCTCTTGGTAGTCTTGCTACTTTTTGCCCCCTTCGTTGGGGGGACAACTCCCTTCTTACCAGAGGTCACCACCACAGCTTTGCCTGGGATTGGTCCCTTCTTGCCAGATGTTGCCGCTGTTGAGGCTGCTGTAACTGTCTAATTGGCCTGTGTGATGGCTGACTTCTTGTCAGGGCTGAGAGCTGCTTTACTGGCCAGTCTGGCAACTACCTTTTTTGTGGGAGGGAAATCATCACCTTCTTTGATGGCAGTGTGGTATTCTTGTCTTTTTTCTGAGGAATGACAACCTTTTCTCTACTGTTTTCTTTTTCATCTTCTGACATTTCCCCATTCTCACTGTCATCTTCTCCCTCCTTGGGGAGAGGGACTAGCTTCTTGAAATCACTTTGATTTTTACCAGCCTTGCCAAGCTTCACCATGATGATGGCTTGGAACGACGGAGGACAAGGGTGAAGGTGACTGTGGGAACCCAAGAGGTGTCAGTGGCAGCCGCAGTGCTCAAGAGTTTCAGTGAAATTTATTCTATGCCAGTCATCTGTCCAGTACATTTTCAACTGTTTTGCCACTCGAGAGAAATAATTTATTCTATTAGAAAATGGGGCCCTTAATTTTTTTTCAGTATGACACCTCTTTTCTTACCTCAGTTTAGGTACATGTTCTTAGCATTTGGAATATAATTGTTCATTTCATCCTATAAGACTCATGGGATCCTGACTCTGTGCTGTGGGTGTTATCTGACCCCTTATTTTGTTGCTAGTAGTGAACATACTAATTAGGCTTGCTAATGGTTATTCTTCATTTCACTTCCTAATTTAATTTTGTTCTTAGTCCAATGTCAGAGTGCTAGTTCTCAGGTTCTTTGACTGCTCAATTAAGAAAATTAATTTTGGAACCAACCCCGAGTTTCAGAAGTCAAGTTGCTCTCCTCTGTGATCTGAATCTCAAGTTCTGCAGTTTTTTGAATTTTTACCTAGCTTAGTTGATTATTCTGAACTCATCTTGTTTTCCATGGTACACAAGTAAGAGGATATGTTTAAAAGGCCATTTGTTTTGCATTCTTACCCACAATGTCTTCAAATGGCTGGTTTTACTCATGCTTTCTGATGTACTTAAAATCTTATATTTTGGAACTCTGCTTATGAAATATACAGACAAGATCATTAGGACCAACTTTGATGACAATGACAAAAATGGGAGGTGCAAGTGGTAGGAGGGGTCTGTTGGTAAACTAGCAAGGTGGTAAAGAATTCTTAGATCAAACAGATTATAATCCTCAAATACCATTTCTCGCTCAAGAACCACGGTTGCTTGGTTGAGGCAGGATATATAGAGGATGAGTTTAGGACATCTTATGTTAGAGAGAGAGGCAGTCCGAGACTCTGGGGACATGAAAATGGAACAATTTGAGCATCAAAAAAATACTGACCAAACTGGATCGAAATGCATCTACCAAAATATGTACACACATATCATTTCATACTATTATTATACATTTGTAAGGAGCCCTGGTAGAATGGTGGATTACAAGAGTGCTAACTGCAAGGTCAGTAATTCAAATATACCAGATGCTCCACAGGAGAAAGATGAAGGTTTTTGCTCACATAAAGATTTATAGCTCAGAAACCCTGTACAGGGTTGCTGTGAGTCAGAACCGACTCAGTGGCACACAACTGTCATTTTGTCATATTGTGGTGACTTGCATGTTGCTATGGTGCTGGCTGCTATGCCACTTGTAGTTTAAATATAAGCAGGGTCACGCATGGTAAACACGTTTTATGGAGCTGACATACTAAGACAGATTAGGATGAAAAACTGGCAGTTTACTGCAATCAAGAAACATATTTTGTAGGGCAGATCTGTTGCACAAAGACCTCTTTTAAAGTTTTAAAGAGCAAAGATGTCACTGAGGATTAAAGTGCACCTGACCAAGTGATGGTATTTTCAGTCATCTCACATGCATGAATAATAAAGAAGGTCAAAGGAGAATTGATGTGTTTGTATTATGGTGATGGCAAAGAATATTGAAATTAACATGGACTGCCAGAAGAACAAACAAATCTATCTTGGAAGAAGTACAGCTATAATAATACTCCTTAGAAGCAAGAGTAGTAAGACTTTGTCTCATGTACTTTGGAGATGTTGTCAGGCAGGACCAGTCCCTAGAGAGGGACATCATACTTGGTGTGATAGTTGAGGTCAGTTTGACTGGGCCAGGTTTCCCAGTGGTTTGGCAGTTGGGATGTGGTTATCCCCATTGTGAAACCTAATATAGCCATAGTTAACGTTCTGATGATTGGCTGCAGCCAGCCAATCAATGAACAGCATGTTACCTTGGGGGTGTGGCCTGCTCCCAGTATAATGGACATGCAAAAAAAGCTTGCTCTCTTTCCCACTATGTATCTGGGACTCTACAGTTGTGAGCCATTTCCTTGATATAAACTTCTTTTTACGTAAGTTTCACTGGTTTTGCTTCCCTAGAGAAATCAGCCTAAGTCACTTGGTAAAGTGCAGGGACAGTGAAAAAGAGGAAGACTCTTAGCGGATGGAGTGACCTAGTGGCTGCAATAACAATCTCAAACATGATGATTGTGAGGATTGGGCAGGATGAATCTGTGCTTTGTTCTCTTGTACACAGGGTCTCTATGAGTCAGAACCAACTTGATGGCACCTAATAACAACAGAATTGAGACACATGTTCTCACACAGTAGAATGGATAAAAAAGGTTTAATCGTATGCAGTTGAATCCTATACAGTAATGCAAAGGAACAGGCACTTGCAAAAAAAATAAATAAATAACAACCATCCCTCACCACAGCATTCTCTACTCAGTGGTATTTGATAATTCATTGCATTGGTCACACAGAACTCAGAAACAATATTATGAGGTTTATTAGAGAAGTTAATAACTTACAGTTGTTTCAGTTAGGACAGCGTCTCCTCAGCTGTGCCAACAAGCAGGCCTCTCTCTGACCAGCCATTGTTACAGAGCTCCCTTAGCGTTGCTGAAAAATGCCTACAGGCCACACCACTCTACCCTAAATGAGCCTCAGCCTGAAGTCATCTGGCTCTAACTCCGTGGTTCAGCAAACCTAGCTCCCCCGATTATATAGCTGGAGGCAGCCCACTCTGCAAGTTTGCCCAAAGTCACTCAGTTTTACTTATTCCTTTAGCTGGGAAGCCCATCACTCTGTCTGGTGCTCTGGCTCTTGGTTCTGCTGCTCGTTGGCCTCTCCTGCAGTGTCACAACTTTCTGTCCCTGGATTGAGGAGGTTCAGTGTGCAGTAATATCAGGGTACTAAGGATATGCTCCACTCCTGGCTCTTGTTTTTTTGTTTTTTGTTTTTTTTTTAATAGCAGTGAGATTCCCTCTTCTTCTGTGGGTAGCTCATTTTATACCCATGCTAGAGTTCCAAGGTTTCACAAATACATGGAACTCTGTTAACATCCACAGCTGAATCATATTATCCTATCAGTCTCTTCTCCCACCTTCTCTTACCTAGATACATCAGGAAAAGAGTTGTTTGGTGGGAATTACAAAGACTAAGATTAGAAGAGACATATTAATTCCCTACACCACAACAGTGCATTCAGCACTAGTTTTCAGTCTCTCAAGTACAATGTCGAGCAAAAGAAGCCAGTCAGCTAGGAATGCATATTATAAGCTTTCAATTGTGTAAAGTTCAAAACCATGCAAAACTAAATGCTAGTCCTCAGGGATGCTTAATTGGGTGACAGAAATAAAAAGACAAATAAGGAGATGATTTCCATAAAGTCAACATTAAAAAGTCTCCCTTAGGACTTCAACTGCTAGGTAGAGTGTCATCAGTTAAGGAAGGCCAATGCTTCTATTGCAATAACAAGGCAAAACTAGACAAGTTCCAAAAGTCATAATTTTTAAATCATCAGAAAATTGGAAACTATTTGGGGGCAGGTGGTTTATGCCACACGATTCATCTAGTCATCTTTTTATTCCTGACAGCATTTAATTCCCTGCCTTTACATAGGTTTTTGTTGTTAAGTGTCATTGACTTGGTACCAACTCATAGTGACCCTGTATGAACAGCTGGTGGGTTTGAACCACCTACCTTGTGGGTAGCAGTCCAGTGCTTATCCTACAGTGCCACACCAGAACTCCTTTTCATGGATTGGTGTTGGTAAGTGTACTAGAGTTGATTGGTTCTCGCTCATAGCGACCTTTTATAGGGTTTCCATGGAGCCACTGGTGGGTTTGAACCACCAACCTTGCACTTCAAACCAATTTTGCAGTCCAATGCATTATCCTGCAGCACCACAAATATGCAATAAATGAAAATAAATTAAGAAGGAAAAGGCACATATCTGGAATGAAAAATCTTGCTGCTGCTGCTGTATGCAGTCAAATTGGTTCTGACTCATAGCAACCCTGTATAGGGATTCCAAGTCTGCAAATCTTTATGGGAGCAGAATGCCTCATCTTTCCCTCACATAGTGACTGGTGGATTTGAACTGCTGACCTTGTGGTTAGTAACCCAATGCATAACCCTCTACATTACCAAGGCTCCTTGGAATGAAAGACAGAGGGGAAGATTTTGGTATTTGCCATATGAATGTTGTTTTTGTTGTTAAGTAACATCAAGTTAAGTAGAAATGTCTGTTTCATTTGGGTACCAAAAAGGAAAATATGTCACATTGTATCCTACATGGGACCTTAACATATTCTGTGATAATAATTTGATATTATTCTGTAAGTCATCTATTACATATGTATCTGTATCATATGTTACATGCACTTGAAAGCATATATATTGTTTGAAATATTTTGGGAAATTTCATCTATCTGTCATTGACTTTTTTTCAAAAATGAAATTTTGGGAGCTGTGGTATTGGTTCATTTCCTTTGATATTCCAGGGTATTAGCTTGGGAATGGACCTTGTATATAAACTAATACATTTTTAAAATCATGGTTGAGGTTATGCATGTTTTTACTAGAATAGCATGAAAGTGCTGTGTTCTTCTCAGTGTATCATATAGGGGAGGGGGGCAGTTGTCTATGACGTGGTAAATGTTATTACTAGTGATGCTAACCTTGATCCCATGGTTAAGTTGATGATTGCTGGGCTTTTCCACTTAGAGTTACTGTCTCTACCTTTGTAAATGATAAGTATCTTAGATGAGCTACTTTGAGACTATGTCAATATCCTGTTTCTCCCTAGACTTTTTGCCTCTAACTTTTGCAACTATTGTTATGTCTTGTATAATGAGGTTTGTAGTTCCCCCATTCCTTCTATATTTATTCATTGGAATCCTCCTGTAAAGAAGAGGTGTCCCACCTCCCTTATTTATATATTTATTGATATTGGTAAGAACTCATGTGTCGGGGACCCGCCTCGACATTGGGGTTCAGTTCACGAGGAGAGGATACCTGACGGCGATTCATATATATCAAGAATACACAGAAAGAGAGAAAGAGAGAGACAAAGAGAGAGACAAAGAGGCACCCCAAAGCCAGGGTGGATACATCACTGATAGGCAAGCTTGGGACTACAGGCATCATGGCCTCTGCAGGCAGCAACTCACTGCCC
>NW_006408702.1:165139-184213 GCF_000296735.1 Chrysochloris asiatica
CTTTAGGAAAATATCACATTTATTGTCAAAGGCTCCAGTGTATTAATTTAATATATATACCTGAATATTAATATGAAAGCAATTTGCCATTAACTGCCAGTGGCCTCATTTGTTACACTCGGCCCTAGAGGGCCTCGAACCTCTGACCAGTCTTACACGGTCTGCAACACTCATGAATATTTATTCTATTCTATGGCTTACAATACAATACTATCATTATTTACTTTACTTCTCAAATTATTCTAGCTTTGGACACTGAGAGTCCCTTCTGGTTGACTTCTGCATCTTTTTGAGATGGTCCTATCCTTTATCAACAAATTTCTTATTTTTAGCATAACAAGATGTTCTGGTTCCTTGTGTAGATACTGATCTTCAGCCCTGGTTTCTTTTATTAGAGACTGGCATGTAGAAACCAAGATCCAGGAGCTAGGTATGTTCTTTGCTACTGAGGTTGTGGACATTTATGATATGCTTTTAATTATTTTTTTTTAAACTTTTCACTTTGAAGTGTATAGCAGATTATCAGTTTTATGTCCAACGAATCGTACATGTTGTTTCACCTCATACACTTTGTTTCACTGCACTCGCAATCCCCTATAGGTAATGACAGTTAGCCCACTTCCTCCCTGTGGCTCCATTTCCATTCCACCTTCCTTCTCAACCCCTCTTAACCTTGCCCCCAGGTAAGTGTTGCCTTTTTGATCTTGAAAAGTTGACTACTCCATGGTGAACATACCTCACTAATGTTGTCCCCTCATAGACTTATCCACTGTTTGGTTGAATATTAGGCCACAAACATGAGTTCCGTTTCAGACCTGAAGGGTGGCTGAGGGCCATAGTCTCTGGTTTCTTCAGTCTCTTTCTGACCAACAAGCCCAGTCTTGTTTTGTTCCACAGTGGCTCCCACTTTACCCGGGACCTTCTAATGTGTTAGTCTCTTTCAGAACAGTTGATCGTGGTAGCTGATACCATCTGGTCTCAGAGTTGTGGAGGTGGATGTTTGTTTATGTGTTCTGCTGGACTGATTCCAAACACCTTCGATTTACATCACTCTTCTTTCTTCCATACATGGAAGACCAGTTGCTGAAACTTAGATAGCTACTAACGAGCTTTTAAGGTCACAGTAAGTACTCACCAAAGTAGACTGTAGACACTAACTTGGTAGATTATGTTCTGCCACTTGATCATGGTGTCCCCTGATGCCATGGTTTCCTGAGACCCGAGGCCCAGTAATGCGTTGCCTCAAGGTGTTTGGTAATGTCCAAGAAGTTTTCATCCTTTTGTCATCTGTGTGCTCTGTCACATTTGTAGGTGTATTTGCAGGTGTCAAACTCTTCTATATTGTGGGCATACTCCCACTCTCCCTCCTGTACCCATCCAGCCTGTGTATCTGTTCATGTATCTACCTGTAAAACACTGTTGTTGCAAGGTTGTGTATATGACAGTATTTGCCTCTATCTACTTTAATCCTTGCATTCCTCCCCGTGTCTTCATCTGTCTTGTTGTATACTGCCTTCCCTGACACCTAAGTTAACGTATGTCTACCCTTTAACTAGTGAATTACTCTCCCTTCTTCCCACCCTTGGTACCCATCAAATGTTTCTTTTGGCATGAAAATGTTTTCCTGAATTTTAGCAATAGTTAATCTCATTGTCCTTCTGTGATTGAATAGTTTCATTCAGATATTGTCATCCAGATTCATTGTTATTCTTCAGGTGTTGTGTAGTATGTCATTATGTGCATGTACCAAAGGTTATCCATTCTTCCATTGATGAGTATTAAGGCTGTCTCCATTTAATTACTTTTTTTTAGAGGGAGGGCATGTAATGTTGTTTGTATATGAATTCCTGTATGTTAGAGCTTTTCTTGGAGAGTTCTTTTCATGTCATAACACACCTTGAAAAGGATCATGTTTTTTCTAGCATGCTGAGGTAAACTGGGAGATATTTGGAATCTTGGATGAAGCTCAGGGCAGGGGTGACCCTCCTGGAAGCTCTGGCTGCCACAGCCACATCTGGTGGAGGAGGTAAAGAGATAAGTTTTGACCTAGGATAAATCTGTCAGATCAGAACTGCTGGTTGTACACAATACACATTGCTTTCTATAGCACTTGTAGAGTTTGTTACTGTTTTGCAATAGCATTTTTTTAAATTATTAGCATTGTGAAATTTAAAATTTTCTTTTGCCAATAAATGGGCAAGTAAAGTTTCAGTCATGATTCTGTCAACTGTCAAGTTTGCTGTTCCTCCTACTTTTACTAACTCCTTGTGTGGCACTATAGGATAAACACTGGACTGCTTTTATATAACATGGACCTCATCAGATCGAATAGATAGGAACCAAATTGACTACATCTGTGGGAAGAGAGAATAGAAAAGTTCAATATCATCAACTAAAACAAGACCAGGGCCTTACTGTGGTCATATGCAAGTTCAGGCTGAAGCTGAAGAAAATTAAAACATGTTCCCGAGAGCCAAAATACAGCCTTCAGTACACCCCACCTGAATTTAAAATAGATTTGATGCATTAGGCAACTAATGACCAGAGGAATTGTGGGATGGCATCAGTAATATCATATGTGAAGAAAGGAAAAGGTTGTTTAAAAGACAGGAAAGAATGAAAAGGTTAACCTGGATAAAAAAAAAAAAAAGAGAGTCTGAAACTTGCTCTTGAATGTAGAGTAGCTAAAGCAAATGGGAAAATGATGATGTAAAAGAGCTTAAGCAGAAGATTTCAAAGGGCTGCTTACAAATGCAAAGTAAAGTATTATAATGAAATGAGGTGAGAGCTGGAATGAGAAAACCAAAAGGGAAGAACACACTCAGCATTTCTCAAACTGAAAGAACTGGAAAAAAAAAAAAAAAAAATTGAAGCCTTGACTTGCAATATTGAAGAACTCTGTGGGCAAAATATTGAATGATGCTATATAAGCTTCAAAAGAAAATTGAAAGGAAAAAAATAGAGATGGAAGGAATACACAGAGTCATTGTACCAAAAAGTTAACTAACATGCAGCCATTTCAAGAACTAGTATATTATCAAGAACCCAAATTCCGCAGAAGGCATTAATGAATTGATTGAATCAGGAATTGATTGAATACAATGTGAAATCTTTCAGCAAACTGATGCAGCATTAAGAGTACTCACTAATCAATCGGTGCTCAGAAATTTGGAAGACAGTTGCCTGGCCAGTGACTCTAAGAGATCCTTATTTGTGCCCATTCCAAAGAAAGGTGGCTCAGCAGAATGGAGATCATCAAACAGTATCATTAATATCACAGAAAATAGAATTTTGCTGAAGATAATTATAAATTGCAACAGCACATTGACGGGGAGCTGCCAGAATTTTAAGCTGGATTAAGAACAGAGGGTGTGGAACCAGAGATATCATTGCTGACATTGGATGGATCTTGACTATAAGCAGAAAATACCAGAAAGATGTTTACTTTTGTTTTATTGATTAAGTATAGATTGTGTGAATCATAACAAACTATGGCTTTGCAAAGAATGGAATTCCAGAGCACTTAATTGTGCTCATGAGGAACCTGTCCAGAAAGGCGGTCATTAACCAGAACATGGGGATACTGTATGGTTTAAAATCAAGAAGATGTGCACTAGGGTTGTATCCTTTTCCATACTTATTCAATTTGTATGTTAAGAAAATAATCTGAGGAACTGGGCTATATTAAGAAGAAGGCAGCATAAGGATTGGAGAAAGGCTCTTTAGCAATTTTCTGTTTGCAGATGACACCACCTTGCTTCCTGAAAGTGAAGAGGACTTGAAGCACATGCTGTTGAACATCCAAAACAATGGCCTTCAGTATTCCTTTTTTTAATTTTATTTTTTTATTGTGAACTGAGTGACAGTTTACATGGGAGAACATTAGCTTTACATTTATCCTATAGTAGTTTGTTTCATTGGCAATGATTACAATCACCTCCATGAATTTGCTTCCATTCCCTCTGCTTTTTTTTGATGTACACTGAAGCACTCAGGAATATATAACCACTCAAATAACCAAAACCTGCCCCCCAGCCATCAGCACACAGCCCCTCTCCCTCCCTGAGTCCAGAGTCCCCAGCCACTCCATCTCTCCACATTCATTGTCTCTGCCGTTATCACTGGTGTCACTGCTTCTCTGGATAGGGTCCTGCACTCCGCTCTTGTCCCCTGATGGTTCCAGGGTACTTCGTTCCTGGACTGCAAGATCAACCACTCCCCTCCTTTTGTTACAAAATGTCTACCTTTACATTTGCAACTCTCACAATCAGCCTTGATAGCAATTATTCACTATTGAACCACAAGAGTCTTATCCCTATCTCCTTTCATTAGCCCCATCCAGACAGGTTGGAAACCACTCAGTGGAGATTCTATCTTCCTCTGCACCCTCTGAAACTAGGCTCCCTCTTGAAAGCTTGTAAGCTAGTCACTTTGTGCCTTTGTAGCCCTCCCACCCCCATTTTGGGTAGCCAATGTCTAAGTTGCCCATCCCTGTCAACCCCGTGTACTGAGGGGGTGGGAATGATCCTGGCTGTAAAGATTCATTCCCGCTTTTGAACTACTACATCCAGAAGTATAGGTTCACCAAATTGCAGCGGATTCCTCATTTTTTCCTCTTCTGTCTTCCTCTAGTCAAATTCTGATCATCTAGCCATTGAAGCCAGGTCAAAAGGGTACTATTTGCAGATATGAGTGTTCGTGTGCATCTCCTCTCACTGTATATCAGCTGGACGTTCATGCTCCACTCTAGTCCTCTATAACCATCTCCCTGGGCCCAGGAATTCCCAGGTCTCACCATACTGCTGGCCAACTAGGTATCAATCCAGGTTGACAGGAGTCTGTTGAACTTGGGTGAACTTAGCTTACAACTTCACTGCTGTTTTTCCACACTTCCCTTTATTGGTAGACCAATGTGGTCACCAGCAAGCCCACATGCCTGCTTGTGTGTTCCCCTTGAGTCTCAGTCTTGGAAGAGGATTTGCCCTGAGGGGACCAGACTCCTTGCCTTGATAGCTCCCTGGTGAACAACTTGCTTGTTCTTGTAGTAGTCCGTCAGTCGGACTGCCATTATGGGTTTTGGCTTTTCCTGCCAGCCTTGCTTTCAAGAAGTATCTTCTGTTCTTTTAGCCACTCCAGGCTGGTCTGCTTGTCTTTTCAAGTGGAAATTTCCTACCTCAAAAGATTCTGGATGGGGCTCAGGATTCCACCCAAGATCTTATACACTACAAAGGCTCTGAAGGAAGCCTCTTTCACTGGGCAAGTTCTAGTCCCATTTTCGGTATTCCAATCAGTTATAGGCTGAATAAGGACTTACAAGTTTTCTATGGTGGTGTTTCTGGCTATTCCTTTCTCTACCCCTCAAGTGTCTATTTTACAATAGTAGGCAAGGGAAACCACGATTCAAAAGACAGCCAAGCATCTTAACATTATTTCCGTCTTTTACCCATTCAAACCATGCCTCAATTCCTGTATCCCAGAATCCTGTTGCTCCAAGGTTGAGCATACATCACTGTTTACCTCTTTCCCACTTAGCCCATGCAAACCTGCCTAAATGTTCTAAAATATGCCTTTGTTCTTCCATTCCCTTCCCTCTTCTTATGTATTGCCCATCACCCCCAGCACCCAAACTGTCCTATGTCTATTTCCTACCCTGTGCTCCAACTTCGTCTCCCTCCTCTCTCCCCACCCCCTATGCCCCGTGACCAAAAAAGAATTTTTTTTTTCCCTTTAAGTGTGGGTACTTTTTCTTAAATTTTTTACAATAATGGTCCTATGCAGTAGTTCTCCTTTTGTGACTGACTAATTTCACTCAGCATAATGTCCTCAAGGTTCATCCATGTTATGCAGTTGTTTGCAGCTTCCTTGTTATTCTTCAAGGTAGCATAATATTTCATTATGTGTATGTACCAAAATTGTTTATCCATTCTTCCAATGATGGACACTTAGGCTGTCTTCATCTTTTTGCTATTGTAAATAGTACTGATGTGAACATTGGTATGCATATATCTACTTGTGTTATGGCTCATATTTCTTACAGATAAATACCAAGTAGAGGGATTGGTGGATCATAAGGTAAGTCTATTTCCAACTTTCTGAGGAAGCGCCATACAATTTTCAGAGCGGTTGGACCATTTCGCAATCCCACTAGCAATGTAGGAGGGTCCCAGTCTCTCAGCATCCTCGCCAGCATTTATTTCCCTCTACTTTTTTGATCTTTGCTGTTATTGCTGGTGTGAGGTGATATCTCATTGTTGTTTTGATTTGCAAAACAACAATATGATATCACCTCACACCAGCAATAACAGCAAAGATCAAAAAAGTCGAGGAAAATAGCTCTGGTAGCTTAGTGGTAACAAATCAAGCTGCTAATCTCATGGTCAGCAATTCGAAACTACCAGCTGTTCCACAGGAAAAAGATGAAGATTTCTGCTCCTGCAAAGATTTACAGCCTCGGAAATACTATATAGGGTTGTTATGAGTCGGAGCTGACTCTACAGCATATAACAACAACAACAGTGGCTAGTGATCGTGAACATTTCTTCATATGTTTGTTGGCTGCCCGAATCTCCTCCTTGGTGAAGTATCTGTTCATATCCTGTGCCCATGTTTTAATTGGGTTATTTGTCAGTTTCTTGTAGAGGTATTGTATTTTCCTATATATTTTGCAAGTTAGTCCCTGTCTGATGTGTCGTTGCAAAAGATTTTTTCCCATTCTGTGGGCTCCATTTATGCTATTTTGATGAAGTCTTTTGATGCACATAAGTTTTTAATTTTTAATATGTCCCACTCATCTATGTTGTCTACTTTTGTTTTTGCATTTTCACAATGTTTGCTAGTCTGTGTGTGTATTAGAGTGCTCACATTTGTCCCTATTTTTTCATTGATGGCTTTTATAAGTCTGGGATTCACATATAGGTCTTTAATCTATGCTGAGTTAATTTTTGTATATGGTGTGAGATAAGGGACTTGTTTCATTGTTTCAGTCTTTTGTATATGGCTTTCCAGTTCTGCAAGCACCATTTCTTGAAGAGACTATCACCTCCTCATGTAGTATACTTAAGCCCTTTGTTGAAAATCAGTTGGCTGTGTGTGGATGGGTTCATTTTTGGATTCTCGATTCAGTTCCATTGATCAACGCATCTTTCATTGTACCAGTACCAAGCTGTTTTGACCACTGTAGCTGTATAGTAAATTTTGAAATCAGGAGTTAGAGGCTTCCAACTTTATTTTTCTTCGTAAGCATGCTTTGCTTATCCTGGGTCTCTTTCTTTTTCACATAAAGTTTGTAATTGGTTTGTCTATCTCTTTGAAGAATGTTGTTGGACTCTGGATTGGGATTGCATTATATGTATAGATTGCTTTGGGCAGTATTGACATTTTCACAATGTTAAGTCTTCCTATTCAGGAGCATGGTACAGTCTTCCATTTTTCTAAGTCTCTTTTGGTTTCTTGTAGTAATGTTTTTTAGTTTTCTTTGTACAGGTCCTTTTTTTCTCTGGTTACATTTATTCCTAGATATTTCATCCTCTGAGTGGCTATTGTAAATGGTATTGTTTTCCTAGTATCCTTTCCAACACTGTCATTTTTGGTATAAAGGAATCCAACTGATTTTTGTATGTTGCTCTGATACCCTGCCATGTTGCTGAATCTTCCAATGAGGTCTAGTAGTGTTGTTTTTTTACTGAGTCTTTGGGGTTTTCTCTGTATAGGATCATATAGTCTGCAAATAGAGAAAGTTTTACTTTCTCTTTGCCAATTTGGATGCTTTTAATTTCCCTATCTTGCCATATAGCTCTGGCTAGGACTTCCAGCACACTACTGAATAGGAGTGGTGACAAAGGGTATCCTTGTCTGCTTCCTGTTTCCAAAGGGAAAGCTTTTTAGTTTCTCTCCATTTAGAGTAATGTTGGCTGTTGGTTTTATATATATGCTCTTAATTATATGAGAATTTTCCCTTCAATTCCTACTTTGTTAAGTGTTTTTATCAGGAATGGATGTTGGATTTTGTCAAATGCCTTTTCTGCATCAATTGATCTGATCATGTGGTTTTTTCCTTTTTCTTATTTATATGGTGGATAACATTGCTTGTTTTTCTAATATTGAACCATCCTTGCATCAATGATATGAATCCCACTTTGTCATGATGTATTATTTTTTTGATGTGCTGTTAAATTCTGTTGGTTAGGATTTTGTTGTGAATTTTTGCATCTTTGTTCGTAATGGATATTGGCCTGTAATTTTCTTTCTTAGTGATGTACTTCTCTGGTTTTGGTATGAGAGTTCTACTTGCTTCATAAAACATATCAGGATGTTTTCCATCCTCTTCTTTATTCTGGAATAATTTGAGTAGAACTGGTGACAGCTCTTCCCTGAATGTTTGGTAAAGCTCACCTGTGAAGCCATCTGGATCTGGACTTCTTTTGGTTGGGAGTTTTTTGATGACCTGATCATTTTCTTCTTTTCTTATCAGTCTGTTCAAGTTTTCTACTTCACTCTGTATAAGTTTAGGTAAGTTATGTTTTTCTAAAAAAGTATCCATTTCTTCTAAGCTTTCAAATTTGTTAAAGTACAACTCTTCTTATATTCTGTTATTATGATTTCCTTTGGTTCCATTTTGACATCACCCATGTGATTTCTAATGCATGTTATTTGTGTCTTCTCCCTCTTTTCTCTTGTTAGATGTACCAATGGGTTTCTCAATTTTATTAATCCTTTCAAAGAACCAGCTTCTTGTCCTGTTGATTTTTTAAAAAAATAGTTATCCTGTTTTCTGTCTCATTTATTTCAGCTCTAATCTTTATTATTTCTTTTCTTTTGGTGACTGTATCTTCCCTCTATTTGTCTGTTTCTAATTGTTGAAGATGCCGTGTTAATGTGTTAATTTTGGTTAATTCTTCTTTTGGGATGTGTGCATTATTGCAATAAATTGCTCTCTCAGCACCGCTTTCACCGTGTCCCGAAGATTTTAGTTTGTGTTTTTGTTCTCATTTATTTCTAGGATCTTTGTGAGTTCACATTTAATTTCTACTACTACCCAGTCACTTTTCAGCAGGGTGTTATTCAGTTTCCATGTATTCGACTTTATTTCCTTGATCTTCTTATTGTTGATTTTTAGTTTAATAGTGTTGTGGTCTTAAAAGATGCTTTGTAATATTTTGCTGTTTGTAAATTTAAGGAGGCTTGCTTTATGACCTAACACATGATCAATTCTTCAGAATGTTCTATATGCACTGGAAAAGAATGTGTATTGTGCTGTTGTTGGGTTGAATGTTATGTACACGTCTATGAGATCAAGTTGGTTGATTGTGCTGTTTAGTTCCTTTATACATTTGTCAAGTTTCTTTCTGGTTATTCTATTGCTTTTCTAAAGTGGCATATTAAAACCAATCCACTATAATTGTAGATTTGTCTATTCCTTTTCATTTCTAGTAGGGTGTGCTTTATATATCTTGGTGTATCTTCATTGGGAGCGTAGATATTTATTATGGTTATGTCACCTTGTCCATTTTCCCCATTAATCATGAGATAGTGTCCTACTTTATCTATTATGCTGGTTTTTGCCATAAAGTATTTTATCAGAGATTAGTATTGCCACTCTGGTTTGTTTTTTATTTGCAATTAGCTTGGTATACTTTTTTCCATCCTTTAACTTTTAGTCTGTTTTTGTCTTTGTGTATAAGGTGTGTCTCTTGCAGGAAGCATATTGGAGGGTCTTGTTTTCTTATCCATTCAGACACTCTCTGTCTGTTTACTGGTGCATTTATTTAATTGACATTCAGTGTAGTTATCAATGTGTATGAATTAATTGCTGTCATTATGTTAATTTTTGTGGTGCTGTTCATGCTTTTGTTCTGCATGCCTTCTTGTGCTGAGTTCATGATTTTTGTCCTGTTTCTTTGCAGTTTCTTCTTAGTTTTAATGTTTCCTGATTCTACTTGGATCTTCATTTTCATGGTAATTTGTGAAGTATTAAATTTCTTTGGGGTTACCCTATAGTCTACTACATTTTCCCTCCATTTAATACAGTCTGTTGTATCCAGCAATCTACCTGACCCTTCACTACCTGAATCTCTGTTTCTATATTTTCCTTTCTTTGACATTGTAATTATTTTGATCTTTGATTGGCCTCACAGGTCCTCTGAATTTGTTGTTGTAATTTTTTTCTATTCTAACTCTGCTATCTATCGACTCAGGTCCACGTGGTGTTGTCACGTCTGTCAATATCTCGTTGTTGTCTGGTCTTGTTGGTTTTCAGTCCAAAGAACTCCCTTTAGAATGTTTTGTAGGACTGGATTGGCTTTGACAAATTCTCTGAGCTTCTGTTTATCCTGGAATGTTTTGATTGCACCATCGTATTTGGCAGTGTTGCTGGGTAATGATTCTTGGTTGGCAGTTTTTTTCTTTTAGGTTTTAAATACCTCTCCCCTTGCCTTCTTCCCTTCATGGATTCAGCTGAGAGGTCAGAGCTTAATATGATTTGATTGCCTTTGCAAGTAACACGTCTTTTTTTCCTGGCTATTTTTATGATTCTCTCCTTTTTCTTTTCTGGACTTTGCTATTTGTTGCCTGAGTTCTGGATGGTGTTGCCGCATCTGTCAATCTATGCTTGTTGCCTGTTCTTGTTGATTTTTCAGTCCAAAGAACTCCCTTTAGGGTGTGTTAAAGTGCTGGGTTGGCTTTGACAAATTCTCTTAGCATCTGTTTATCCAGGAATGTTTTGATTGCACCATTTTATTTGATTGATGGCTTTACTGGGTAGACGATTCTTGGTTGGCAGTTTTTTTTTCTTTCAGGTTTTTAGCTATGTCTCCCCAATGCCTTCTTGCCTGCATGGCTTCTGCTGAGAGATCAGAGCTTAATATGATTTGCTTGCCTTTGTAAGTAACACTTCTCTGTTCCCTGGCTGCTTTTAGGATTCTCTCTCTGTCTTTGATTTTGGAGAGCTTGATTATGGTATGTCTTGGTGATTTTCTTTTGTGGTCTATCCTTCCTGGGGTTCATTCAGCTCCTTGAATGCTTATCTTCTCGTCTTTCAAGATGTTAGGGAAATTTTCTTCCAGTAGCTCTTTGACGATCTTCTCTGTGGACTTCCTTGATATTTCCTGTTCTGGAATGCCAATAATTCTAAAGTTATTCCTCTTCATGTTATCCAACATGAATCTTAGACTCTCTTCAGATTTTTTATTCCTTTTTTCTGTTTGTTTTTCTATCTTGGCAGTATTGAGAAATTTGTCTTTCATTTCGCTGGTTGGCTTCCATCTCTCCATTTCTACTTCTTTGCCCTTTCAGTGCATTATCCATTTCTGATATTTTATTATTAATCTTCTGGACCTCTTTCTGCAGGTTTTGAATTGTCTCCAATGCTATATCTATCTTGTTTGATTGCTCCTGTAGCACTTTCCTGATTTCTTCCTAATTTTCCTCCACCCTTCTGTGGATCCTTTGGATTTGTCTGCATATCATTCTTCTGAATTCCTTCTCAGGCAGATCCAAAGCCTGCTCTCTTTCTAATGAGATGTCTATGTCTGCCTCCAGCTCATTTGTCTCAGTTACTCTTTTCTGGTTTGGACATGTGCTGATATCTTTTGTTGTTTTTTCTTAGACATTTTCAGTAGTTAGATGCGTTTTCAATGATTAAATTAAAGTATGTTGCTGTGTTGTTAAGCTTCCTGAGTGTCTCCTGGTGTATGTGATCTAGAGATAGGCTTCCCTTTTCACGTCTCTTATTACTTAGCTTCAGGCTCTCTTAACAAGTGTTGGCTATCTGTGTAATGCCTAGCAGCTGGTATTGGCTCCTGTCCAGATGGTGGTATATTATGGGGTAAGCTTTTTGCTTGGATATATGGCCATGATTGCTGTCTCTTCTTGGGTAACATAGAGAGAGAAAGCTCCCACACCCAGGAAAAAAGTGAGACCAAAGGGACCAAAATCAGAAACAATATAAAAGCAGAGACAAAAACCACCACACTAAAACAAAAATAAAACTGTAGCTGGCTGTCCAGTAGCTTTTTCTGTGCAGGTCGGTGAGCATGCACTGTAGAAACTGCCAGTGGTGGGTGGGAGTTTCCACTCACTCAGGCCCCTTGTCTGGTCACCACCATAGAGGTGTTGATAAATGAATGTAAGATAGGAATTGAGAAATGAATGTAAGAGAGTGTCCACTGTTTTTATCTCTGAAGATCAGTTAGGTATCTGTGTATGCAGAGTATAGTTCTCAAAATAGCTGCATCCTTGTATATAGTAGTTGGTGTTGGCTCTTGCCTTTTATGTTGGGGTTTTACAAGGTTCAAATACGGTTTGACTGTATGGCCAGACCTGCTGTCTTTTGCTAGGTAAGGCAGGAATAAAGGTTCCTGCCTAAGTAGGAGAGTCAACTTTAGGTCTAAATCCCAGAGTCAGACGTTATAAGCAGTGGGACCACTGAGGCTCTCAGGGATTTCCTCCTTGCGTCCTGGGAAAATTGTACCCATGGATCCAATGTTGGACCCCTTTGGGGTGTGCTCCCACCCACCTGTAGGTGCCTGGGATGGGCAGAGAGGTTGTGACAGGGGAGAAGAGGAGAAAAAAGTGAATAAAGCTGTCACACCACTCTTTCCAGGTGCCGCTCTGTGGCTTCAACACTGTATCAGCCTGGCTGCGGCCCCACCCCTTGATCTCAGCCCAGGCTGATGGGCCTTCAGGCAGTGTCCCAATGGGTTCAGAAATCGTCATGTAATCCCACCACAATGTCAGATTTCTCCACTGGTGAGTGCCAAAATCTGATGCCCCCAACTTTATATTAGATCTAAAACCCGGGAACTATTCTGGCAAAGCACTTTCTCTGGATTCCTTATGCCTCTGCTGAGAAGCCTCCCCTGCCTCTCTCTACTTCTCCTGCCCGCAAACCAGAAGTTCCCAGACTTCAGTATTCTTCCACTTCAATGTAAAGAAGCCAAAATCTTTACAAGTGGACTAATGAATATCATAAATGGAGACAAGATTGAAGTTGTCGTGAAAGGATTTCATTTCACATAGATCCACAATCAACGCTCATGGAAGCAGCCATCAAAAAATCAAACAGCATATTGCATAGGCAAATCTGCTGTAAAAAACTTCGTGAAAGTGTTAAAGAGCAAAAATATCCATTTGAGGACTAATTTTTTGCACCTGACCCATGCCATGCTATTTTCAGTCATCTCATATGCATGAAAAAGGGGAACAATGAATAAGGAAGACTATAGAAGAATTGATACAGTTTGGATTATGGTGTTGTGAAGAATAGTGAAAGTATCATGGACTACTCGAAGAACAAATACATTTGTCTTGGAAGAAGTACAACCAGAATGCTCCTTAGAAGGAAGGATGCTGGCAAGACTTCGTTTGTTGTACTTTGAACATCTTATCAGGGTGACTAGTCCCTGGGAAAAGACATCATACTAGGTGAAGTAAAAGATCATAACAAAGAGGAAAATCCGCCTCCTCTAATGAGATGGATTTGCACAGGGGCTGCACCAATGGGCTCAAAGATTAAACTTGTGAAGATGGTGTAGGATCTGGTACCTAACAACAACCTACTTTGATATTATTGCACACTGAAAAAGTAATATCTCTCTATCAAATCATAGCTTTAAAAAAAATGTAATAGATTCAACCCAAGAAACCAGAGAAACCTAGACTACTTTTACATTGATAGTTTTATTGCTGAAATCTTGACATACTATAATTACGGTCTCCTATTCCAGTAACCTTGTCAAAAAACAAATGAATTTAGATTGTTTTTTGTTATTGTGTGCCATCAAGTCAGTTCCAACTCATAGTGACCTTGTATAGGGTTTCCAAGAATGGTTAGTGGGTTTGAACTGTCGACCTTCTATGTGGTTACCTGACCAGTGCTTATCATACAACACCACACCAGCGATCTATACTATTTTGGCTTGTTCTTAATAGCTCAGTTCATGCTGATTTCAAATTAACACCACATATGTTTTTCAAAAAACCTTTTATACCAGGTTTGTTGAGGTATAATTCACTAAATCCATAACATTGGTGGTATGTTTTCAGTTTGGGGTCATTAATGATAGTACTGTTGGAAGCATTCATGTATAAGTCTTTGTGTGGACATATGTTTTCATTTTCTTGGATAGATTCCTAGGAGTGGAATTGTTGACTTGTATGGTAAATATAAGTTTTAGTATTTTAAGAAATTGCCAATCTTTTCCAAAGTGGCTGCTCCATTTTACATCCAACCAGCAGTGTGTGAGGGTTCTAGTTTTGCCGTATCTTTATTAGCATTTAGTATTTAGTATTTATTAGCATTTAGTATTTATAGTCTTTTTATTTGATTATAGTATTTCCATTAGATATGTACATATGTCTCATTGAGTTTTTCAGTTGCATTTTCCTAGTGACTATGAGCGTATTTGCATATGCAAGTTTTCATCTGTTAGTGGACATCATTACCTTGCTATTAGGGGGAAACTTTCCATTTTTCACCATTAAGTAAACATGCTTACTAGAAGTTTTTCATAGATCCTCTTGGTCTAGTTGAGGAAATGTCCATTTATACCTAGTCTGTTAAGAGTTTTACTGAATGTAATAGCAGTCTAGGTCTATTCAGGTGATGGAAACCACATAGTAGATTAAATATGAAGTTTAAGAATTATTATCTGTGATGCACAAGCAACTTTAAGATGTAAAGATTAGAACAAAAACACAACATACTAAAATCATTAGGACAAAGCAAAAGCAGTGCTGAGAAGACAATTTATTGCGATAAGTTGTCCAGTAAGAGGCTTCCTGTGGAGCCTTTGCATTGCATAAGACCATAGGTGGAATCCAGAACCCTTCCAGAATCATCTGAGGTGGGAAGTTTCCACCGGAAAGGATGAGTAGACCAGCCTGGAGCAGCTAGAAGAACAGAAGGTACTTCATGAAAAACAGGTCAACAGGAAAAATCAGAAACAGTAATGTAGTCTGATTGATTACTACAAGAACAAGTAAGCTGTTCACCCAGGAGCCATCAAGGCAAGTGTTCGGGGCTCCTCAGAGCAAACTCCCTTCCAAGACTAAGACTCAAGGGGAATACACAAGCAGGCATGTGGTCTGGCTGGTGACCATGTTTGTCACCAATAAAGGGAAGAGGGGGAAAATAAACAGTAATGAATTTGAGATCTAAGTCTGACCACATTCAATAGACTCCTGTTAACCTGGGTGGAGACCTGGATGGCCAGCAGTACACCAAGCCGATGGACTTCTGGACCCAGAGGCAGTGACATGGCCACAGAGGACTAGAGCGGAGATTGAAGCATCCAGCTATTATGAAGTGAGAGGAGATTCAGAAGAACACCCATACTTGCAGATAGTACCCACTTGACCTAGCTTCGATGGCTGGATGATCAGAACTCGACTAGAAGAAGAAAGCGGGGGGTGGGGGGTGGGTGTGTGTGGAGTAACCTACTACTATTTGTTGAACTTTACCTATAGTTATGGATGTAATATCTCAAAAAACGGAACAAAGCTTTACAGCTAGGATCATTGCCACCCTCTTGGTACACAGGGTTGACAGGGATGGGCATCTTAGACAGTGGCTACCCGATATGGGGGTGGGGGAGCTCTATAAAGGCAAGAAGTAACTGGCTTATAAGCTTTCAAGAGGGAGCCTAGTTTCAGACGGGACAGGAGTAGGTAGGCTCTCCATGGAAGGATTTCTAATCTTTTGGGACCAGGAGGGTGAAAGGAAATGGAGATAATACTCTTGTGGTACAATAGTGAATAATTGCCATCAGGACTGACTGTGAGGGTTGGAAATGTAGAGGTAGATGTTTTTTGACAAAAGGAGGGGAGTGACAGATATTGCATCCCAGGATCGGAGGTCCCTGGTACCATCAAGTAAGAAGAGTGATGAGTGGGACCCTACCCAGAGAGGCAATGACGCCAGAGATGGAGATAGAGACGATGACATGGACAGATGGAGCATCTGGGGACACTAAACTCAGGGAAGGAGAGGGGCTGTGTGCTGGCAGCCGGGGGAGGGGGGCGGGCCTCTGTGGTGTACCCTTTGGGTATTTGATGATGCATGGAGGGGATTGCAATCATTGAAGTGACACAAAATATGATAGGATGAATTTAAAGCTGATGTTTCCCATGTAAACCCACATAATTCACAATAAAAACTTAAAACAAAACAAAAAAAGATGTAAGGAAACTATATATGGTACCCTAGAACTAGAGTTGTAATAAATTTAGAATTTAGAGGTGTGGTTTCACCACCGGATATCAGAGAAATTTGCTGCCTTAGCTAAACCAGAGCTAATCTAGATTTTCAGGACACCCTTTTAAATGCAGACAGAGGAGTAGGTGGTGATCAACGACCTTTGACATGGGTGAGATGGGGAAGTATTGGTACTGGTAGGAAAGAAGGCCATCAGAGCACACAGGCTATTCAAGGACATGAAGAGGAAGCAGCAACTCTGTTTCTGCTCCCCACCTCACCCCTTTCAGAACATAAGAGAACTATGTGTGGGCTTATAGAAGGAGTGGCTACTTGTGGTGGGACCTTCGACACAGGCAGCCAGCTGTGTGAAGGACACGTGGGAACTTTGGTTTCCTTGTTGAGAGGGATTTCCCGGCTAAGGTTGCAAGATGGGAGAGATCTAGCTTAGCCTCTTCCTTCTGCAGTGCTCCTCTAGCACCCTCTACTGAAAAAATTTAGCATCTTGTGCACTTTAAAGAAGACATGTTTAAAAGGAATATAGCATATATTTAAAGGTACATTTGGGAGGGAGAGGTAATAAATCGATACCTGACATCAATATTGGATTTTATAAATACTTTTCATTGTCTATTGAAATTATCATTTGGTTGTTGTCCTTTATTAATTGTTGTTGTTATTAAGTGCTGTTAAGTTGGTTCCAACTCATATCAACCCTATATAGGGTTTCTGAGGAGTGGCTTGTGAGTTTGAACCACCAACCTTGCAATTCAAACTGACCTTGTTCAGTGCTTGTCCACACCAGGACTCCATATTTTATATATAAAATATGTGATAATAATGAATTATTGGGTGATAAAACAGTTTAGCATTTCTAAGCTCCATCTTGGTGTTGCTAGTTGCCATCGACTTGGCACTGACTCACAGCGACCCCATGCACAACAGAATGAAACACTGCCCGATCCTGGGCCAACCTCACAATTGTTGCCACGCTTGAGCCCACTGATGCTGCCTCTTTGCCAATCCATCTCGCTGGGTGTCTTCCTCTTTTTTTTTTTTTTTTTTTAACATGGTATCCTCCTTCAGCGATTGGTCCCTCCTGACAATATGTCCAAAGTATGAGAGATGAAGGTTGGCCATCCTGGCCTCCACTTCTTCCAACACAGATCTGTTTGTTCTTTTGGCAGCCCATGGCACTTTCAACATTCTCCTCCAACACCATAACTCAAAAGCATCAATTCTTCTACGGTCTTCCTTATTCACTGTCCAGCTTTCGCATGCATATGAGGTTACTGAAAATACCATGGCTTGGGTCAGTCACACCTTAGTCCTCAAGCTGGTATCTTTGCTCTTCAACAGAGAGCATTTTACATACTCATATTTTCTAAGACGTGTCTTTGTTCATGAGTATTTAAAGCTGTTAGCCGCTAACCAAGAGGTCAACAGTTTGAACCCAGCGGTACCTCCATGGGAGAAAGGTGTGTCTCTGCTTCTATAAGGATTTACAGCCCTGGTAACCTGTAGAGCAGTTTTACTCTGTCCTGAAGGGTAAGTTGCTATGAGTTGGAATTGACTCAATGTCAACCAGTTTGGCTAAGTTTTTCTGGTTCATGAGGGATATTTGTAGATACATTTTCTTATATCATCATCCAGTTCTTTGGGCAATATAACTAAAAATTTACCAATTTATTGACCTTTTCCAAGAATTAGTTTTTCATTTTGTTGATTTTTCTCTTCTTTCATATATTTTTATTACATCTTTTATTTCTTTCTTTAATTTTTAAGTTTTTATTGTGAATTGAGTGATACTTGACATGGGAGAACATCAGCTTTATACTCATCCTATGGTGTTTCATTTCATTGCAATGATTACAGTCCCCTCCATACATCATCATTTAGCAGTATTTGCTTGTGTTCCCTCTGTTGTTTTTGTTTTTTTAGATGTTCACCAGAATACGTTTATTGGTTTTTGCTCTGCTGTTTTAAATTATTTACTTGTATTTTCATTGAGTTTGATTTTATTTAGTTTATTATACTAGATTTTTTTTTTAATTCCTTTTTTTCTCTTTTTTATTCCCATCCCTGTTTACTCTGTGTATGGAGGGGATGGGAATGATCCTCACTGTAAAGATTTGTTCCCCCTTTTGAGCTACTGCCTCCATAGGTGTAGGTCAACGTCATCAAATTGTATCACATTACTCCTTTATTCCTCTTCTTTCTTCTTCTAGTTGAGCGCTGATCATCCAATCAATGAAACCAGGTCAAGTGGGTATTATCTGTAAGTGTGGGTGTTCTTATGCATATGCCCTCTCTTCTTATCAGCTGGATGCTTCATTCTCCACTCTAGTCCTCTGTGGCTATGTCATTGATTCTGGGCCCAGGAGTCCCCAGGTCTTGCCACATCGCTGGCCAACGAGGTCTCCACCTGGGTTCATAGGAGTCTATTGAAGGTTGTAGGGCTTAGCTCGCAGCTTCATTGCTGTTTTTCCCTTACTTCCCCTTATCGGTGACAAACATGGTCACCAATCAAAGCGCATGTCTGCTCGTGTATTCCCATTGAGTGTTGGTCTTGGAAGGGGGTTTGCCTTGAGAGGACATGACCACTTGCCTTGATGTCTCCTGGGCAAGCAACTTGCTTGTTCTTGTAGTAGTCAGTCAGAGTGACATTATTGTTTTGTATTCCTGTCGGTCTTTCTTTCAAGAAGTATCTTCTAGTCTTCTAGCCACTCCAGCTTGGTCTGCTTATCCTTTCAAGTGGAAATTTCCCACCTCAGAAAATTCTGGATACCCCAAGATTCCACCTATGGTCTTATGTAATGCAGAGGCTCCACATCACTGGGCATGTTGTAGCCCCATTTTTGGTATTCCAATCAGTTATACCACCA
>NW_006408702.1:185236-198206 GCF_000296735.1 Chrysochloris asiatica
GAAAACAAGGCCAGGGGCAGACTGTGGAACAGACCATCAATTACTCATATGCAAATTCAAACTGAAGCTGAAGAAAATGAAAACAAGTCCACGAAAGCCAAAATATGACCTTGAATATATCCAACCTGAGTTTAGGGATCATCTGAAGAACAGATTTGATACATTAAACACTAAAGACCGAAGATCAGAGAGTTGTGGGATGACATCAAGAACATCATACAGGAAGAAAGCAAAAAGTCATTAAGAAGACAACAAAGAAGGGAAAGGTCAAAATGGATGTCAGAAGAGACACGGAAACTTGCTCTCCAGTGTAGAGATGCTAAAGCAAATGGAAGAAATGAGGTCCAAGAGCTGAACAGAAAATTTCAAAGATCAGCTTGAGAAGATAAAGCCAAATTTTACAACAAAATGTGCGAAGATCTGGAATCAGAAAACCAAAAAGTAAGAACATGCTCCGTATTCCTCATGCTGGTGTGAACTGAAGAAACAATTCAAGCCTCAACTTTCATTATTGAAAGATTCTCTGGGCAAATTATTGAATGATGCAGAAAGCATCAAGAGAAGATGGAAGGAATACACAGAGTCACTGTACCAAAAGGATATGGTTAATGTGCAACCATTTCAAGAGGTAGCATATGATCAAGAGCCAATGATACTGAAGGAGGAAGTCCAAGGTGCATTGGCAAAGAACAAGGTACCAGGAATTGATGGAAGAAAAATTGAAATCTTTCAAGACAGTGAGGTGGAACAGGAGGCACTCACTCATCTCTGCCAAGAAATTTGGGAGACAACTATCTGGCTGACTCATTGGAAGAGATTCATATTTGTGCCCATTCCAAAGAGAGGTCACCCAACAGAATGCGGAAATCATCAGACAATCTCTTTGCTATCTCATGCGAGTAAAGTTTTACTAAAGGTAATATAGCAATGGCTGCAAGTATACATTGACAAGAACTTTCAGAGGTTCAAGCCGGATTCAGAAGAGGAAGTGGAACGAGGGATATCATTGCTGATGTCCGATGGATCTTGGCTGAAACAGAGAATATCATAACAATGTTTACCTGTGCTTTATTGACTATGCAAAGGCTTTCGATTGTGTGGATCATGACAGGCTCTGAACAACATTGCCAAGTATGAGTATTCCAGAACACTTAATTTTGCTCATGAGGAATCTGTACATGGTCCAAGAGGCAGTTGTTCAAACAGAACATGGGAACATTGAATGGTTTAAAATTAAGGAAGGTGTGTGACAAGGTTGTATTTTTTAACCATAATTATTCAACCTGTATGCTGATCAAATAATCCAAGAAGCTGGGTTCTATGAAGAAAAATGTGGCATCAGGATTGGAGGAAGACTCATTAACAACCTGTGATTTGCAGATGATGCAACCTTGCTTGCTATTCCTTTCTCTACCCCTCAAGTGTCAATTTTATAATGGTATGCCCTGGAAAACAAGATTCAAAAGACAGCCAAGCACCTTAACATTATCAATCCCCTCTTGCCCATTCCAACCATGTCCCATTCTCTGTATCCCAAAACCCTGTTGTTCCAAGGTTGTGTGTACATCATTAGTTACCTCTGTCCCACTTAGCCCATGCAAACTGCCTAATTGTTTTCCCATCCACCTTGTTATATTAGTTTCTTAAGGTAGAAAGTTTGATTCCTTTTTAGAACTTTCCTTTTGGCTAATTGAAACATTTATAGGTGTACATTTCTTTATAATCACTCCTTTAGCTGATTATCATAAATTTTGATATGCTGTGTTTTAATTTTCATTTTATTTAGGACATTAAAAAGTTTCCTTCATTATTTCTGCCTGATTCAAGTTATTTAGAAGTCTGGTGATTAATTTACTAGTGTTTAGGGATTTTCCAAGTTACTTTCTGTTGCTGATTTCTAATTTAGTTCTGTTTTGGTTGTAGAATACACTAATACCGTGTATGTTTTCAGTTTTTAAAATTTTAATAAGACCTGGTTTATGACCTAACAGAGATTGGCAAATTAAGGGCAACATCTAAATGTCTTAACATTAACATTAGCATTAACAAGGAGCTCTGGTAACATAGTGGTTACGAATCAGGCTGCGAACCGCAAGGTCAGCAGTTCAAAACTACCAGCTGTTCCTTGTGAGAAAGATGGGGCTTTCCATTCTCATAAAGATTTACAGTCTTGGAACCCCTGTACAGGATCGCTATGAGTCAGAACCAACTCAACGGCACATAACAACAACAACAACAAATGTGTTAACAGAATTAAACCATATTACTGTAAGGTTATTTGTTGCTGTTGTATGTTTTTGAGTTGATTTTGGTTAATAGTAATTTTGTAGCTAATGATGTATATTGTGATCCTTACAATACCCACTAAGAAAATAGCAAGTACAGCTTTAAAGAAAATCAAAAAAGGAAATGAAAATGGGTACATAAGAGTTTTAGATAAAGGAAAAGGTAGTATAGGAAGAAGAAACAAAACATATTTAAGATATATGGAAAAAAACATAAAAATGGCAGCTGTAAATATAACTGCATCAGTAATTATATGTAAATCACCAGCAAAAATTTCTCCAACTTGACAAAATAGCTAGATCTAACTCTATCCTATCAAAAGAGATATGGTTTATATTCAAAGAAACATGTAGATTGAAAGGGACATGGGGCTTAATGGCGGATTTAGGGAGACGTGTGGTGCAAAGTTTTGCCAGCAACAACATAGAATACCAGTAGAAGCAAGTTCAGGGATGGTCCCAGAACTCTGAACTACATATAATGGAATATTTAGAAAGTTTAAAGGATTAAAGTCAGTGAAATTTGTAGCAGAAGCAAGAAACACTGTTTTCTGATCTGTGGCAGCCAGCCAGCTCCCAGAGCAGCCATCTTGGGCTTCACGGAGCAGCTGAAGGGTCAGAAAAGTGCTCTGACTGCAGACACCTGACAATCCTCAGAGATAAAGTGAGCATTTATTTCTTCTCCTTTCTCTGTTCTTTGGTCTCTCACTGTGTGCACACCTCCAGTCTGGTGACTAGAGTAGGTGCCTGAAAGAGTAGAAATTTCCCCCTCCCCCGAGGATTCTCCTACACATGCGCACAGATCTTCCCATCAAAGATTTCTGGACCCAGAATTGCGTACATGGGAGGAGTTACCAGGAACTGCTTAAAACGGAATGGTCTCCCAGAACACCCCGAGCTGGCCAAGAAAGGGGAGTTAAAGTTATGCTCATATTTTGCTACACATTTTTTTTCTTTTATGCAATTATTAACTGTAGTACCAAATCTGGTTTTTGTGTTTTATTTTGCTGTTGTTTTGTTTTTTGGTCCCCCTTTTACCTTCAGGGGGCTCTTTCTTTCCCTACATTGCCCAAGAAGAGACAGCAATTGTGGTCATATAGCCATGCTTCAGTCACACCGTATAAAGCCCACCATCCAGGCAAGAGCTAATACCAGCTGCCATGCACTAGATAGACAGCCAATACCTGCTATAGTTATTCTAAGTTGAGTAATAAGAAAAGTGAAAAGGGAAGCCCATCTCCAGATCATATTTACCTGAAGGCAATCAGAAACCTCAATAAAACATCAACACACATCCATTTAATTACTGAATACCTAATTATTGAAGATTGCCCATTTTGGCACATGTCCAGAAACAGGATAGAGTAACTGACACAAATGAGGTAGCTGTAGACCTAGACTTCCCACTGGAAGGAGGGCAGGCCTTGGAACTGCCTGGGAAGGAATTCAAGAAATAATCCTAAAGTGCATCCAAACTCTCCATAGAGGGTTTGAGAAAAATAAAGAAGAAGTCAGTAAAGCACTTCAGGAACAATCAAATAAGATAGCTACACCATTGGAAACAATTCAAAACCTACAAAAAGAGGTCCAAACGATTAATAATAAAATATCAGAAATGGCCAAGTAGATTGAAAGTAAGAAATATTTAAATTTGGAACTTCCAGCAAGATGGCAGACTTCACAGACACATGACATCGAACCTTTACAGCAGAGATATGGAAGACCAAATGAAACAGATACAGATGAAGATTCGGGAACTCTGAACTTCAGAGGAAAGGTTAATGAAGTAGACTTAGTGCTTGCTGGGAGAATAAGCTGATTAAGGATGTCAAAAGAGGAAGACTGGTTGGTGAACAGCAGATGTGGCACAATTATCTTGTGAACAGCTTTGGAAACAGAATGTGGCCCGGCAGAGTAGATTCGTACAGGTGAAGGGAAAGGAGACAGTTGATGAGGTCCTAAGAACAAATCAACATACAATCATAAATTAAATACATACCCAACAACCCTTCAGTGCTCCAGAGACAACAATTTTAGCTCACACAAAGAAACAAGAGACAATGGTTCAAATGAATGACCAAATTATAGAGTCAGAAAATGTTTGAGGAAGAAAAGGTAATGGAACAAAACTGAAAAAGAATCTAAAGAATGGTATTTAGGTCCTTTCAAAGGATTGACAGAAAGATTGAGGAAAGAAAGGAGAAAAAAGAAAGAAACTTTAGAAGAACTCAGGAAAGCACTATAAGAAGAAAATGAAGAAATAAATGCAAAGTTTGAAACAATATAAAGCCTGCTATTAGAAATCCAGAAGATTAATTCTAAGATTTCAAAAATGGATAGTACATTGAAAGAACAAAGGAAGCCAGAATTAGTGAGCATGAAGATAAATCTCTCAATACTGGTATGCTAGAAGAATAATCACAAAAAAGAATGAAAAATGAAGAACGCCTAAGAGTTATGTGGGACACCATAAGAGCAACAATTTTTGGGTTAAGATTTCTGAGAGTAGCTCAGGAGAAATGAAGTTACCTACACAGGAGAACCAATATGACTAAGCTCTGCTGTCTCAGCAGGGAACCATTACAGGCAAGAAGACAATGGGATAACATATACAAAACTCTGAAATAAAAACTATCCTGATAAACAGAAATTAAAGAAAGTTGCAGTGACCAGACCAACTCTACAAAATATTCTAAGGGGTTTTCTTTGGACTGAAAACCAACAACAACAGACAACGACCTGAGATTTCCATGCATGACAACACTACCCAGAACTCAATCCATATATAGATGTATTTAAGGTAGAACAAGGAGTCCTGGTATGGCGTTGCGGGTTAATGCACTGGGCAGCAAAGTTAGTTTGAACTGCAAGGTCGGTGGTTCAAGCTCACCAGCTGCTCCTCAGAAACCCTATGCAGAGTCACTATGAGTTAAAACCGACTCAATGGCAACTTAACAATAACAAGGTAGAACAAGCCTATGGATTGAAAATAGGAAACCAGAGAGATCAGTTTACAATGAAATCAACTACAAAGCAAAAAGAAGGAGTAGTATAGCTATAGAACCTGTAATTTAATCTGAACATTAATACACCTGCACATCCAAAATTTAAAAACAGATGGAAAATCAGAAATCTTTAATAAAAGTTAATACAACAGAAATTAAAATGGAAAGAAAACCCTCAAACAAAGTGGAATCAATGCCGAAAATTATGTGGAATAACGAAAACAGCAGGACTGCACATACACACACACACACAAAACCCCAGCAAAATGTCAGTGATCAATTTGTATATATTGATACTTATACTGAAAGTAAATTGATTGAATGTACCAGTCAAGAGACAGAGAAAATAGGATGTATAAGAAAACTGGATCTTTCAGTATGCTGTCTACAAGAGGCACATCAAAAAAGATGGAGAAACCCTAAATGTCCATCAACAGAAGAATGGTTGAACAAACTTGGGAATATTATGCAGCGTTGAAGAATAATGATGAGTCTGTGAAACCCCGTGTTCCACATCCTCTTCTGAATCTGTAAACCTTTGTACGGTTTGTAGTAACTGTTGAAAGTATTTCTGGATTAAAGTTTGAATAAAAATCATACAGTCACTCAAAATATAATTTGTGCTATATATATATATATATATATATATATATTACTTTTTTCTTTTTTAGTGATATCTCATTTAATCATTTTTGTTTACAACTGAAACTCTGGCAATTCAAAATTAACTTCCTTGCCTGTGAGCGTCTTATACACACCAGAAAATATTTCAACCTTGTGTTCTACATTGTTCTGCTGTGCTTTTTCCAAATGAACTTTTATAACACGGCTGCCATCCAGCTTGACTCGGATTCTCTGGCCCACAATTTCACCTGGGAAGACCAAGGCTTCAAGGATTGCATCATGCACAGCAGTCAGAGTGCGGCTCCTGGGACACTTTTGCTTATTTTTTGTCCGGCTTTATCCAGTTGGTTTAGGCAGAATTCGCCTCTGAGCAATAAAGACCACATGCTTTCCACTGACTTTTTCTCCAGTTCACGTACCAGTCGGACTTGGAATTTCTGGGAAGACTTCAGCTGAGGAACAGGAACAAAGATTATAATAGCTTTCCGACCACTACCAACTTCAATTTCCTTAGCTGCAGTTATGTTCAGGTCCCTTAACTGAGGTTTTAGGTATGAGTTCATCTCTAGCTCAAGAAGAGCCTGAGAAATACCAGACTCGATTCATGCGGCTTTTCGGCTTTTCGCCATTGCGCTTCAGCATCTTCCCGCTTAAACTGAACACGGCCTTTTTCTTGCCGAGTGCCGGCTTAGGAAGAGGTATATATTACTTTTTCATTTTGTTTGCTAATTAAAATGAATACAAAGGAAAAGTTGATCATTGTTTTAAACAATTGCACCCATGTTTCTCTTGAGGCATTTCCAATTAGGATGGTTTTTCCACCCATCCCTCCCTTTATTTTTCATCACTAATACTTTGGGACTTCGGTATGTACAGTTTCTAAGGCAAAATTCTCTTTTCTGGGAGTAATGAAAGTCACATTTTTGTGGAAGAATTTCAAGACGATTGTTCCCAATATTTGAAGTAACTGTTCAATGACTATTGTGATGAATTTCAGGCAGCTACTGGTCAATGTACTACTGCAACCATTTTCTGATTATCTTCAGCAAAATTTTATTTGCATGTGATATTAACGATATTGTTCATTGATTTCCTTATTCCATTGGGTTACCTTTCTTTGGTATGGGCACAAATATGCATCTCTTCCAATCAGTGACTAGGTAGCTATCATCCAAATTTCTTGGTCTACATGAATGTGAGCACCTCCAATCCTGTATCAGGTTGTTGAAACATTTCAATTTGTATTCTGTCAATTACTGGAACATTGTTTTCCACCAATGCCTTCAGTGTGGCTTGAGCATCTCCCTTCAGGAGCATCAGTTCTAGATCATATGCTACCTCTTGAAATGGTTGAACATCAACCAACTCTTTTTGGTACAGTGACTCTGCATTCCTTCCATCTTCTTTCCAGCTGCACTTTGAAATGTCCTCTTCAGTTCTTTTACTTCATCATTTCATGCAGTTGTTTTAACTACTGTACATTCAAGAGCAAGTTTCAAACCATTTTGTCTTTTTGTTTATTTCCTTTTTAATGACCTTCTGCTTTCTTCAAGTATGGTGTTCTTGATGTCATCCTACAACTCCTGTAGTCTTTAGTTATGAGTGTTTAGTGTATCAAATCTGCTGTTGAGATAGTTTCCAAATGCAGGTGGGCTATACTGAAGGTCATATTTTGGTTCGCATGTTCTCTTCAGCTTTAGACTGTGCCTAATTGCATATGAGCAATTTATGGTCTGTTCTGTATTCAGTCTCTGGCCTTGTTTTGGCTGATGGTATTGAGCTTCTCCATCACTTCTTTCCATAGAGCTAATCAGTTTGATTCCTGTGTATTCTATCTACAGAGATCTTTATGTATGTCACCTTTTATGTTGTAGAAAAAAGATATTTGCAATGAATAAGTCATTGGTCTTGCATAATTGTATTATGTGGTCTCCAGCATATTCCTGTTACTTCTGTCACATACTGATCCTTCTTCATTGTTTCCAACTTTCACATGTTAATCGCCAGTAATTATCAAGACATCTTGGTTGCATGTTTGATCAGTTTCAGACTGAAGAAGTTGTTGTTGGTGGTAGCTGTGTGCCATAGAGTTGGTTCTAACTCACAGCAACCAAGGCTGCACATCTTTATGGGAGTGGAAAGCCTCATCTTTCTCCCCTGGAGTGGCTAGTACATTTGAACTGCTGACAGTTAGTGGCCTGCTTATAACTCAGGATACTTCCGGGGTTCCTTGAAGAAGTTAGTAGAATTCTTTAGTTTCATCGACAGCAGTAAATGAGCTTTGCTCCCTCAAGGTGAACTCAACTTTGAGGAGTTATTTTTTCTCCAGTCATATTTTGAGTGCCTTCCAACTTGTGGGATTCATCATCTGGCACAATATCAGACAGTATTCCACTGCCATTCACAAGGTTTTCAGTGGCTAACATTTCGGAGGAGTTCTGATGTGGCATTGTGGGATAAGTGTGGTACTGCTAATCACAAAGTCAGCAGTTCAGACCCACAAACCTCTCCTTGGAAACAGTTGCTGCGAGATGGAACCGAGTCGGTGGCACTTCAAAACAACAACAGTGACCTTTCAGAAGTTGTCCTCTTATCTTTCTTCTTAATCTATCTTAGTTTGGAAGCTCTACTGAAATTGATCCTGCTGGTGTTTAAAATACCGGGGGCATCGCTTCCAGTGTCATAACACACAAGTCACCACAGTACTATAAACTGACAGATGAGTGGTGGGGAAAAAGTGTACTGTGAACAAATGAATGGGAAACCCTTAATCACAATTTTAAATGGATGTCGTAACTAGATAACTGTTCTTTCTTGTTGTTGCGTGCCATTGAGTTAGTTCCAACACTTAACAACCCTGTATAGGATTTCCAAGGAGCAGCTGGTCAGTTGGAACCATTGACCATGTAGTTCAAACCAACCTTGTGGTCCAGTGTTTCATCCTACAGCACAACGTCAGAACGCCGACTACTCTTTAATATGCATATGTATGTATTTTGATAAGCAATACAGCATACTGGTTTTCCTAACGTGTATTTGATTGAGTTTGGGAACCCTTCTCACAACTGGTGTTGCTGTGAGCGCTGTCAGAGTTAAACGGCTCGGCAGGAGTGATGTGCCGTAAGTAAGGTCATAAAAACTACTATTGGAAACATTTGGTTTTGATCAAATGAATGTAAAATTTAAATATGAACTCCACTGAGTTGTTTTCTTGAACTTTTTGCGGGGGGGCGGGTAGTGTTTTCATATAATTCCTAATGTTTTATTAAATTGCCATTTCAAATCATAGGAAATATAGAAAAAATAAATTAATTCCTTACACATTTCATTTACGACTGAAGCATTTAAAAAAGAAATACAATGTATGGAGGAGTACTGGTGTGGCATAGTAGGATCAGCACTGGACTGCTAACCACAAGGATGCCAGTTCAAGCCCACCAGCTGCTCCTCAGAGATCTTATACAGGGTTGTTATGAGTCAGTACAGATTGGTTGGCATGTAAGAACAACAGTAACTTATGGGGGTACTAGTCATCTCTTTGACGTCCTGGTGTGGCACTGCATAGCCACAGTATTGGTGGTTCAAACCCACCAGTTGCTCTTTAGAAACTCTATACAGGGTCACTGTGAGTAGGAATTAACCTCATGGCACTTAACAAAAACAACAGCCATCTCTGGGGTCACTAAGACCTGGAATCTGCATGATGACAATGGGTTGGCAGTGGGGAATCATCTCCTCAAAGGAGACCAGTGACCAAAAGTCAAGAGAGATATTACAGACAACTTCCTTTCAGCAAAGATTTACCAATTCCGAAACCCTGTGATCTTGTCTTCTCTACCCTGTAGAGTCACTAGGAGTCCGAATTGACTTGATGGCTATAGGTTTGTTTTAGTTATCTTTTCATATTGAAGTATTTGCTATTCTTTACATGCTGACAGTTTTTAGAGTTTTTTTGTCCACTATTCTTTTGCCTCTTGTTATTGGGAAGCATTTGAAAGCTTTGTTAATGCAATGCATTACAAAAGCACAATGACAGATTCTGAACTTCTGTACTAACAGGCTTTCAGCAAAAACAGTGCTCCTTTGTAGTGTATTGCCACAGGTGGTGGGAAAATAGAAATCTGAAGATATTTATTTTTATGTGTTCTCATTAAAAGCACCATAAAATTTTAAGTAATATTTATATTTGTTTGGAAGTATGCAAACTTGGTATACAGTAATATAAATTTTATAAAAGCATTGTATACACACTAATTAAAACTTAACTTTTTGTTGCATTGTCCTTTGGTGAATGGAAAAGAATAAATCATTAGGAAATCAGTCACCATATTCAGGGTCTTAGAATTTTAATGACAGATTTCTGTATGGTCATTCTTAGTTAAAATAATTAATAATTAAGCCCAGAAAACTAAGCAGGTGTTTAGAAGGCTTGCATCTCTTATTCTAAAGAAGAAAAAGTTCATCATGAGATACCATATTACCAGGCAATTTAATGTTGATATATTATTAATATATGGACATAGAAGTATAGTTTAAATAATATGTTGTTTTTGTTGTTAAGTTTGTTGATTCGGTGCTGGCTTATATAGGGTTTCCAAGGAGTAGCTGGTATTTTTGAACCACTGACCTTGTGATTAGCAGTCCAGTGCTTATCCTACAGTGCCACACCAGGACTCCTTAAAGAGTATATTGCTGGTGGTGATGGTGGTTATGTGCTATGACATATGGCATTGGTGTGACTCATAGTGACCCTATATAGGTTTTCCAAGGCTGTAGTCTTTACAGGAACAGAAAGCATCATCTTTCTCCTGCAGAACAGCTGGTAGTTTTGAACTGCTGACCTTGAGGTTCAAGCTGACCTTGAAGTCCAGTGTATTATCCCACAGTGCCACACCAGGACACCATGAACAGTATGTTGTTGTTAAATGCCTTCCAGTCAGTTCTGACTCATAGAGACCCTGTATAAGGTTTCCAAGGAGCAACTGGTGAGTTTGAACTGCTGATACTGAGTTTCAAACCAACCTTGAGAGCAAGTGCTTGCTCTATGGCGCCATACCAGGATTTCCCATGAACAATATTGTTACTGTTAAGTGCCATCTAGACGGTTCTGACCTAGGTGCAGCTGGTGAGCTAGCACCACTGACCTTATGGTTCAAACCGACCTTGCAGTCCAGTGCATTAACCCACAGTGCCTTTCTGTCTCTTATCCCATTCCAACCCTTGACAGTAATCATTTTCAAGCATTTTTGTTTGTTTTAGTTCTAATGCTGTTTAAACAATATGGAATAAGTTACCTTACTTTTGAATTAAGATTGTAATTAGTACTTATATGTGCAAATTTAAAAGTCTAGTGAAATAAAAGATTTTGATAAGAAATTCTCCTATTTATAGTCATAATATGAATTTCTTGTTTCTTGAAAAATGCATTTATTTATAAAACAGGTGTAAAATTTGCATTTTATTTGAAACTGTTTTATTAATGAAGAATTTCTCTAAAACAACATAGCTCACATTTTATCATGTGTTTTTCCACTGGTTTCAGAGTGGTTTTTTTTGGTAGAGATCTTTTTGTAAACCACTTTCTACCTTTCAAGGTAGTTACTTTTCTTAATAGGAATTTGAAAGACGCTGGAATGAATCAATTTGGTAATTTGAAATGTATAAATATTAGAAATTTTGTCTTTTCAATTTCTCCCTGTTTTAATTTGAATTTAGAAATGATACCAATAATAATGACCCTCTCTCATAGAATATAGATTGCTTATACTCATTCTCTGCACAATAGTAGCTGCATAAATTCTATTCTGAATACAGTGCCATGATATTTCTTAAAATAGTGATTATAATAGTTTTATGCCAACAATGGACACCCAGCAGTCTCATTCAAGCTAAAGTCTGAAAACTCCATTGTGGTTTTTCCATAAAGAAGAAAAAAGCCTACCGAACAGAAATCTGTAAGATAGGCAATCACTAAAATAAAACACAAAGACTGAAACTGAGTATGTGGTCTCCACGAGTCTTGAAGATTGAGGAAGATAAAAGAAAAGTAGAAATCCATTCAGTGACACAGAGCAACATAAAGATGCTAAGTTTTAGAATGAATGCTTTTCTAAATCAAAGACAATATAGATGAGAGGCTTCATAATGTTCATGAAAAATACCATTTTCTTTTATTCTATTTGTTCGTGAACTTTTTGAAGGCCCCCCTCATATAAAAAGAAGTGTGTGCCTTAATTCTTATTTCTCTATAGCAGTTGGATGTCATTGCCATGTAGCAAGTATATTTCTAAATCGATGGTCTTTTACAGTCCTGATCTGGCACTGTAGGATAAGCACTCAACCGCAAGGTCACTGAACTGGAAGGTCAGCAGTTGAAAGTCACCAGCCACTCCTCGGAGACCCTATTCAGGGTCACTTTGAGTCAGAACAACGTGACAACACCTAACAGCAAGAGTAACAGTAATTTTAGCAAAATTTTGCTACTTACCCCAATACAGGCATACATGACAGATCTTGGGGGTTTGGTTCCAGTTCACCACAATAAAGTGAACACACCAAAGTGCAGGTGAAAGCTGTCGTTACACTATACTGTAGCTTATTAAGTGTGCGATAACATGAAGAAGTTTGAAATATTGTGAGACTTATCAAAATAGGACACAGAGGCACAAAATGAGTACATGCTATTGGAAAAAAAAAATGGCGCTGATAGACTTGCTCAAAGCAGGGTTAACACAAACCTTTCATTTGTTTTTTTACAAAACAAAACCCCCACATTATTGGTAAAGCACAACAAAACAAAGTGTAGCTAAATGATGTTGTTGTTAGGTGCCATCATCGAGTCAGTACTGACTCAGAGCGACCCTATGCACAGCAGAATGAAACACTGCCCGGTCCTGGGCCAACCTCACAATTGTTGCCACGCTTGAGCCCATTGGTGCTGTCACTTTGCCAATCCATCTCGCTACGGGTCTTCCGCTTTTTCTCTGGCCATCCACCTCACCAAACATGAGATTCTTCTCCAGTGACTGGTCCCTCCTGACCAGTCTGAAGTCATAC
>NW_006408702.1:202406-203818 GCF_000296735.1 Chrysochloris asiatica
TTTGAATTGGCTGATTTTGCCGTTCAAACTGACCTTGTGGCCCAGTGCTTCTCCTGCAGTGCCACATGAGGACTCCATGCTAAGCTTTGTTGTTGTTAAGTTCCATCGAGTCAGTTCCAACTCATAGGGACCCTGTATAGGGTTGCCGAGGAGTGGCTGGTGAATTTGAACTGCCGACTTTACAGTCCAGCTCATTAGCCCACAGTACCACACCCGGACTCCAGGCTAAGCCTAGGACTTTGTTTATTATTAGGATTCAGGTTGGTGTTCAGGGTAAGGGTTGTGCTAAGGCTCGGAGTAAGACTTGGTCTCGTTTGTACGTTAGGTTTACTGTTGTTAAACAACCCTGTAAAGTGTTTCTGAGAAGTAGCTGTCAAGTGCTTATCCTACAGCACCAAAACAGAACTCCAGTTAGGTTCTTTTGTTTTTATGGTAACTTTTTATTGTGAATTGAAGGTTTACAGAACAGATCATCAGTTTTACATTCAACAAATCATATATTTTGCTTCATTATGATCATTGTAATCCCTTTCATATACCAAAAGTTAATGGCACTTTTCTCTGTTGGCTTTACCATGGCATTCCTCCCTGTTTCTCCCGCTACCTTCATCATTCCTCTGCTCACCTACCTCTTGTTGTTCATTACCTGCCCTTTCGCTCGCATTACCATGTGCAGTTGTTAAGTACTGTTGAGTTGGTTTCGACCCACAGCGACCCTATATAGCGTTTCCGAAGAGCAGCTGGTGAGCTTGGTTGTGGTTCAAACAGATTTTGCAGTCCAGCGCATTAACCCCCAGCTCCACACCATGATTCCATTTACTACCCTTTACCCCCTGAATAATTGTCCCTCCCCCCCCAGCTTAACTTTTTACAGCATTGGTCTCATTACAATATTTGTCCTTTTGTGGTTTACTAATTTTGCTCAGTATAATGTTCTCCAGGTTCATCCATGTTGTGAGGTGTTTTGCAGATTCATCAGTATTCTTCAATGCTGCATAGTATTCCAGTTTGTGTATGTGCCAAAGTTAACCATTCTTCTGTTGTGGGGCATTTAGGCTTTCTCCGTCTTTTTGATGTGCCTCTTGTAGACAGCGTATTGAAGGATCTTGTTTTTTATCCATTCTTCTCTCTTTGTCTCTTGACTGGTGCATGTAATCCATTGGCAGTCAGTATAATTATTGGTAGGTATGCATTGATTACTGTCAGAATGCTGTGTGTTTATCGTAGTGTCGCTGGTTTCTTTGTTCCGTATAATTTTCTGTGCTGATTTCATTTTGTTTGAGCTTTTCTTTTGTGTTAATGTTTACTAAATCTCTCCGATTTTCCTCTTTTTTTCTTTTTAAAAATTTTGATGTGCAGGTGTATTCACTTTTTCTTTTACATTTCCCTGTAATTTATTAGTTTTTCCCTAT
>NW_006408702.1:204303-207070 GCF_000296735.1 Chrysochloris asiatica
AGCTTCTTGAATGGTTAGCTTCTCATCTTTCATGATGTTAGAGAAGTTTTATTTCAGCTACTCTTTGACAATTTTCTCTGTGGATTTTATTGTCTCTTCCTGTTCTGGAATCTGTAAATTGTTCGTCTTCATGATAGCCCAAATAACTCTCAGGCTTTCTTTAAGACTTTTTCGTGATTTCTTCTTATTGTTCTTCTAGCACTCTGGTATTGAGAGAGTTATCTTCAAACTCACTAACTCAGGCTTCCATGACTATGAATCAGCTCCTTTGCCTTTTCAATGCCTTGTCCGTTTCTGAGATCTTAGTGTAATTTTATGGATTTCTAATTGCAGATTTTGTTTTGTTGCAAAATTTGCTTATATTGTCTTCTTTGTTCTTGTAGTGTTTTTCTAAATTCTTTTTTTCTTTTCTTTTCTTGTTTGTGTTCTCCTTGCTTTTCTTGATCTTCCTATTGATCCTTGAAGGTACCAGAATATCATCCTTTTGAATTCTTTTTCAGTTAGTTGTAGTACTTTTTCTTCCTCAGAAACTCTTTCTGGCTCTACATCTTGGTCATTTGTTTGAGCCATTGTCTCTTGTTTCTTTGTGTGAGCTAGAATTGTCTGTTGTCTCTGGAGCATTGTGGGGTTGTCACATTTGTATTTAATTGCTGATTGTGTGTTTTGTGTTCTCAGGTTCTCACCAACTGTCTCCTGTTGGTGTAGTTACAAAGTGGAGACATGTACACTGCTCTCATTCATCATTTTTGGACCTCAGTTTATGGTGGGTCTAACGGTTGTTGACTTCTGTCTAACAGACTCAGTTCTGGATCTAAAGAACCAGCAGAACCACCAGACTAGCATTTAAACAGTCACCCGTCCTCAAGCTGCCCTGTGGTTCTGACAGACACTGAAGCCAGCTCCATCAATGGCATCTAC
This sequence comes from Chrysochloris asiatica, assembly GCF_000296735.1. NCBI lineage: Eukaryota > Metazoa > Chordata > Mammalia > Afrosoricida > Chrysochloridae > Chrysochloris > Chrysochloris asiatica. The sequence goes on from NW_006408702.1 coordinate 205,222, forward strand.
AAACTACCTATGAATTCCGTGCCCTGAACATAGACAACACTGAGGCTGATAGGGACTCCATCTAAGGCCTGAAGCTCTGCTTTCATACCCTCCCACAGCCGCCTCACAATCTCCTTGGCTTGCAGTTACCCCTCTAGAGATTTCTTCTCTCCGGGTCCAACAGCTACATTGTTGTGTGTGTTTGATTTTTTCCCATTTCTTGTTTCAAACAGATCTTCTATTTCTTTAATCTATTTTATCCATTTCATCTGTTTTCTATTGTGAATGGTATATTTAAAATATTAATTAACAAGTGTTTTGTCCTGTTATTTTTGCATTTTCTATAGTGCTTTCTTTATGTGGTAGTTGTGTTATTTGTATAAATATTCAGAGCTGTTATATCTTCAGTATGAACTGTAGTTTTCAGCATTAAAGTACTCCTTTTTGTTACATTTAGTGCTTTTTGACTTGAATTGTATTTAGAAATAAGAATTGCAAGTCTTTTACTTACTGGTTTATTTGCCTGGTGTTAGTCTTTTTGATTTTTTTTTAAGTACATTTAGTTTTAAATAAATATAGAGTGAGATTTTATTTTGAGCCAGTTTGAATATATATATTTTTAATCATGAGTTAGTTAGTTTCACATTTAATGATATAATTGATATGTTTCATCTCAACCTTGCCATGTATGTTAGTTATTTCTTATATTTGTCATATTTACCATATTACTGTATGTTGTATCCTTGCATTTATTGTTTCACTCTGTCAGAACATGTGTCATTTACATGTTATTCTTTCACCCATGTTGTTGTTGTTGTTGTTAAGGCCATCGAGTCAGTTCTGACGGAGAGCAACTCTGTATAGGGTTTCCAAGGAGCAACTTGTGGGTTTCAACTGCCAGCCTTGAAGTTAGCAATCTAGTGCTTGTCTACAGTACCATATCCCTCCAGCATCATCCATATCACTGCACTTAAAAAATGCCACTTTCTAATAGATGCCTCAGGAAAAGGTTTTGTTATTTGTGTGGTTCTTGTTTTATAATTCTCTAAGTTCTTGCACTTTTAAATTTGTTTCTAATGATGTATTAGATGTATTTATTAGGTATTTAAGGTAGAACAAGGAGTCTTGGTATGGTGCTGTGGATTAATGCTCTGGACTGCAAAGTCAGTTTGAACCACAAGATCAGCAGTTAAAACTCACCAGGGCTCCTTGGAAACCCTATATAGGATCACTATGTGTTGGACCCAACTCAATGGTACTTTACAACAATGTTGATACTTGAAAGATAGCTTGACTGGATTTCAAATTACGGCTCAAGCTTGTTTTATTTGAGATTTTTGAAAATGTTATTCCACTTTTGCCTTATTTTCTGTGTTGTTCTTGAGATTTTTTGATTTAGTATTGTTTTCCTTATAGCTAATTTTTTCTTTTTACCTAGACACTAAGGATTTTTTCTTTTTTCTTAAAACATAGCATTTAACCAGTCACCAAGCATAACATTGTTAGGTTATGTTCAATAGTTTATCATTCTGGTCTATTTCTGGTCATTGACGCATCATTTCTGGTCATTGATGCAGCTTGAGGAGGGCGAGGGACAGGAAAAGGCTCTTTAAAATCTAGGTTTAAATTTCATTTCTGCAAAACTTGGTAGGTTCAAGTTTTAGGTATTGGTTTTGTTTAGATCAGTTTAGTGTTTCTTCTTTAGTGACTGCAGTTGTACATATGGTGGACTTGCTCTGTTTTTCTTTCATGATAACCATTTTGTCTTTCCTTATTTTATTACCTTATCTTTACTTTTTTGGTATCTACTTTAATACCTCTTGTTAAATTGGCATTTGAATCTGTTCTCCCTTGTTGTTGTTGTTGTTGT
>NW_006408702.1:208582-210160 GCF_000296735.1 Chrysochloris asiatica
CACCTTAGTCCTCAAGCTGACATCTTTGCTCTTCAATACTCAAAAGGTCTTGTGCAGCAGATTTGTCTAAAGCAGTACATTGTTTGATGTCTTGACTGCTGCTTCCATGAGTGTTGGATATACCTATACCAAATGAGAAATACCTGTACCAAATTGATTGACTTTATTGGATACTCAGTAATCACCTGGTTATTGTTTTTCAATACTTACTCTTTGAACATTGTTGTTGTTAAGTGCCTTGACATCAGTTCTGACTCATAGGTAATCTGTGTAGTAGTGGCTGGTGGGTTTGACTTTGTGCTTAGCAGGCAATTGCTTATCCTATAGTATCACACCAGAAAGGACTCCATTAGATCTAAAAGTTTTGCTTCACATATTTTGAAATAAGGAGCCCTAGGGTGGTGTTATACAAGAAACACTGGACCGCAAGGCGGGTTTGAACTGCAAGGTCAGCAGTTCAAACTCACCAGCACTTAAGTAACAACAACAGCAATTTTGAAAGTATGAGATTAAAATCTTTAAACATATCTTATGTTAACCCTTCTGTAATTATGTAATAAGCCTTTTTATCAGCATTCCTTTTATAAGTTTGTTGTCTTATTAGTATACAAGGAGCTCGGGTAGCGTAGTGGTTACGAATCGGCCTGTGAACCGCAAGGTCAGCAGTTCGAAACTACCAGCGGTTCCGCGGGAGAAAGATGAGGCGTTCTGCTCCTGTAAAGCTTTACAGCCTCGGAAACCCTGTGCAGGGTCGCTATGAGTCGGAACCGACTCCACGGCACTTAACAACAACAACAACATTAGTATACATGTCCCACCACTTGTCTGTCAGTTTGTCGAACTGTGGTGGCTTGTGTGTTGCTGAGATGCTGAAAGCTATGTCACTTGTATTTTAAATACCAGCAGGGGCACTTACTGTGGCCAGGCTTCAGTTGAGAATTCAAACTGAGCATTAAAACTAAGATAGACTGAGAAGGACAAGAGGCAGACCACTTCTGAATGGCTAGCCACTGAAAATGATATGAATAGCAGTGAAACATTGTCTGATACAGTGGCAGAAAACGAGCATTGGTGAGAAAATGGCCAAGAGAGTTTTGTGGAATTCTTCTTCTTATCACATAGTTCACTTGTTCATTCCTCAGAGGAAGCAAGGGCTGTCCTGTGAGACTATCATTGAGAATTACCCCGTCTACCCTGCAACCCTGAGCTTATGCTTTCAGACTCTTTTTGTTCCCCAAACTTACAGAACATTTCAGAGGATCATGATTTGAGTTCCTTGAGGATGCCAAAACGATTCTGGTATTGGCCATTTTGAATCTGACGACCACATGGCTTACTATGCCGGAAATGACAAATTGAAGAGGAGTGGTGTTGCATTCATTGTCAAAAAGAACATATCCAGATCAGTCATGAGGTACAATGTGATAGGATAATATCCATGTGCCTACAGGGAAGCCCAGTTAATTCCACTGTTATTCAAATTTACGCACCAACCACTAAAGCCAGTGAGGATGAAATAGAAGAATTCTACCAACTTCTTCAATCTGAAATTGATCAAACATGTAAACAAGATGTATT
>NW_006408702.1:215030-218890 GCF_000296735.1 Chrysochloris asiatica
TTTTTTTTTCCTTTTTCTCAAAAATTTTCACCTAAATTCAATTAGCTCTCATTGCTAATCTTGTTTTTCTTTTTCTTGCCATTTATTTTCTTAAATTTTCAGTTTTGGGATGTAGGTGAGTTGTAATATCTCCAAGATGTGGTGGTAGTTAAGTGCCCTCCAATTGGCTCTGACTTATGACGACTCTCTATAATGCTTCCCAGGCTTTAAGTACTTGTGGGAACAGCAAACCTCATCTTTCTCCTGCAGAGCAACTTGTGGGCTCAAACTGCCGACTTTTTAGTTTAGTCTGGTGGTGGTAGTGGTGGTGTGCTGGGGGGTCGGTTCTGACTCCTGGTGACCCTGCATAGAGTTTCCAAGGCTGTAAATCTTTACGGAAGCAGAAAGCCTCATCTTTCTCCCACAGAACACGTGATAGTTTTGAATGGCTGACCTTGAGGTTAGCAACCCCACTAGTAACCACCACCCTACCAGAACTCCTTAGTTCACAGTCTAGTGCTTATAATATGGAGTTACGTCACTTCAAGAGGTTAAGTATAATCAGTTCACGTTAGCATATTTTTTCAGGTTCATGGTTGAGTAACAGATGTAAAATTATCTAGTTAGTTATATTTTAGCCTAAATAGATAATGCTGATCTTTTGATCAGGCATTTTATTCCACTGACATTGAGTATAAATAACTAGGATACTTTAGTTTATCTCGGTCATTTTAAATTAGTAACCCTATTCAGGGTCTCTCAGAGCCAAAGCCCACTCAACAGCACTAAAACTTACTTTGTTAAAGTGTTCTCAAATTTCCTGTGGCATATGCTCTTTTGTCCTTTCAATTTGAAGTGCCACATACTTTTTCATTTTGCTGTCATTTAGTTCACATTCTTAACAATTCGAATTCAAGTTGTATTCATTATTACCATGAAAAAGAACTATATTTCCTAATTCAGTCATTTCATTCTCATTGTTTTATGCCTCCTCTCTACTCCAAAAATGAAATTTTTATTCCCCATTCCTACTGATGTGGTGCTGAGTTAATGCACTGCAAGATCAGTTTGAACCACAAAGTCCTAGGTTCCAGCTCACCAGCTGCTCCTTGGAAACCCTATACAGGGGCGCTATGAGTCGGAACTGACTTGCTAGCACTTCATAACAACAATAACTTACTAAATTTCCACGTATTGCTATAGTAGTTCATGTAATTTTTAATTAAATGTATTCCCATATTAGCTCTTGTATGTAATCTGTGTATTTAAAAAGAATTCTTAATATTTGCTGTGAAAATTAATCGTCACTTTATTATCATCCATTTTATCACTGTTGCCTCTCTTCATCATTCTTGTCTGACCACTCAATTGATATTAAATTATCATTTTGTTAGAGTATTTATACAGGTATTTTATTTAGATAAATTGCATATTTAATATACTCTGAATCCTTCCATGTTTGAAATTCTTTCATTCTATCAAATATCCTATCAAGTTCAGTCATTGGTTGATAGGTGCTACTCTACTGCCGTTCTCATAGGTCTGAATTGGGTTACATAAGCAGTCCTTCACCAATCACTATGGCAAGGGACAAAGAACTTCCCCATAGACAAATCTACGTCTCATGATAGAGCTAGACGTGAACTCAACTTTTCATGACACACACAGGCTGAGTGAAAGAGGGATGGAGACTGGGATGGACTAGGCAGAAAGGGAAGAGTTAGCAACAGTGTCTACTATACTACAGTCAGTTAGCTCTCCTGGGTTTTATAGTGTTGGTTTCTTTCTGGGAATGTACTTTTATTTCTTGATATTAATTGTGAGCTTTCACATTTTACCATGTGTTGATCTGAGTCTACTTTGTACTTGGGTACCTTTTTTTTCTGTAAGAACTGTTTCCCCACAAGTCCAATTGTCTTGGTCTTTTTTCTCACCCAGTAATTTTTCACCATTTCTGGTTAGTTGTTAATATTTTTTTTCAAAGCTCTTTTAAATCCTCCTCCTTTTTGTAAAGGGTACACTCCATAACATTTCAGACAATCTGAAGTATCAAAGTTTATTTTTTCAAACCCACCAGCTGCTCCTTGTGAACCTCATATAGGGTTGCTATGAGTTGAAACTGACTCAAAGGCACTTAACCCTAAGAAGAAGCTTTATTTACACCAGTTGATTGTTTTTGGCTTTATGTTCGCTGTATAGGCTTTGTGATCGTACTACAGCCCACATCTGGAAACCAGGCTACTTCTAAAGGAGGCTCCTTATATGCGGAGTAATTGAATCTTGATTAGAAGAGACAAATGTAATAATTCAGTGTTAAAATATTATCATTCTGATGTCAAATAAGTAGATTAAACTCCTTGCTAAGGAGAGAGTATTTCTGCAGTTTTCTGTTTGTTTGTTTTTTAATTTTTTTCATTTCACCAAGAAATGTTGTTCTGCCCAGTTTCTGAAAGATGCCTATCTTTCAAGAGCCACTTGTCTATGTTACACATAGCAAACAAATAACAAGTGTTTATAGTTGTTTTAGTGATAAAAGCTACATTAATTTTAAATGGATTTATTTTCAGTTTACATTCAAAATAGTGTGGGTTATGATAAGCTGAAATTGGAAATAAATATTTAAAAATGTAGAAATAAATAAATTGCCTGTCTACCATGTATTGTTGCATTATCTGATTTATTTCATTTAATACTGTCATGAACTTCTTGAAGTAAGTCTTGGCCGACTTCTTTATCTCTTAACGTATGCGGTTTTCTTTTTTTAAAAAACAGCCAATCAGTGGCCTAAATAGTTGGGTAAATAGCTAGGAGAAGGAAGCATAGCTAATAAGTAACAGGATTACAGTTTGGACCAATTCCTAGAAACCACAATATTTACCTTCCACAAGCCAATCAAGAGGAAGAAAATGACTGCAACGAAGGAAACTTTCTGCAGTTAGAATGAAATTTGGTGCTGAAATATTCTTTTATTTCTCTGTATAATTTCCCTAGCCTGGTAAGCTTTGGAACTCAAACAAAGCTGTTTTTTGTGGCACTGAAAAAAAAACAAAAAAAAAAACCAGCACTTGAAAATAGTAAGCCTTATTATTGACTCTTTGTGGCCATTTGGTTGATATGGAGTGGGTGGCTTCCTTCCCATTGCCATTTAAATATTATGTTAGCTCAGTGTGCATCAATAGAGAAGTGTGATTTAAAGGGAACTCGTTTTTCGTTTGAAATTGCCACTCTAATGCGATTTTTGTGTTGAGTCTAAGTACTTTATGGCAATAGTGAAATTATTTTTAGGACAGTCTAGTAAGAGGCTGAATAGTTTTAAGATATCAAATGTTTAAAAAAACATATCATATATATTTAGCATAAAAGCAAACAGTGTTCACAGTTGAGAATTTATAATACGATATGCAAACTGATGTTTACTCCCAGGGTTGGAGTTGATATGGATGGGTAGCGTGGTGACAGGAAAACCCGCCAAAGAGTAGGATTCGACCAGATGTCGGAAAAATGTTTTACAGTTCTACATTGGGAAGAGAAGCTTTGTCCCAGTAGAGCCCCAGTTCTTCACCCTCCTTTGTATTATTATCATTGCTATATATATTACTTGAAGGTTGTTGTTAAGCGCTGTCGAGTGAGTTCCAACTCATAGCAACCTGTGTAGGCGTTTCGAGGAGCAGCAAGTGGGTCTGAACCACTGACCTTGAGGCTCAAACTGACTTTGTGGTCCAGTGCATTATATGTTATCAATGCAACAATGATGATACAATTATTTGGTGTATGTGATCTCACATCTTTTAAACAAGTTAAACTGTTTATAGGGTTTTCTTGATAATAATCTTTACAGACGCAGATTGCCAGGCCTTTTTTCCGTTTTCTCCTTTGTGTAT
>NW_006408702.1:225141-226715 GCF_000296735.1 Chrysochloris asiatica
ATAAGGTCACTATGAGTTTGTCCTGACTGGATAGCACCTAACAACAGCAACGTAATGGTAAAATGGTCATACCTGACGCAAAGGGGGAAGGCATCTAGCAATCAGCATTAAACATAAGTCACTTATTGACTGAAATCGTATGACCAATGTCCTGAGGAATGTTGAGGCCTATGCTTCTCCTCGCTAGTAAGATTGTAAAGATGTGCAGGACATGCCCTGGGTACATAGCTGAACAGTCACGTCCTAGGATGTGCCACCAAGGAAGACCACCCATAAAAATTCTGTATCTTTACTTAATTGTGAGATATTCTATAGGTCATACTGGTTTACCCAATGCCCTAGGCATAACTTTAAAGGGCAGATCTTCTAGTGGCCGGAGAAGAATGTCAGCCCCTGGGAGGGATTTGAATAAAGAACCACATATGCTCAACATACCCAGAATAAGTTGTTTCTGCTCCTACCAGATGGCTTTGATTTGGAATCCATCTTGAAGAAATAATGTGAACGTACCAATTTGCATGTCCCCTCTTAAATTGGCCCTTTTCCAGAAATCTCCACCTATCCCTATGAATAAACATGATGCCTTTTCCCTATCCCCAATTTTTTAAACCCCAGCAAAGCCTTCCTGGAGATGAGGGTTCAGTGTTGTGTTAAGCCCTCCATGTGTCTACCTGAAAGACTCTTTTCTATAATAAACCTTTGCTTATATCTGGCTGTTCTTAATCAGTAGAAGGGCGGAGATACGGTAATATCTTGGTAACAGTACAAACAACTCTCATTAATTTTCTGATTAGAAACGCCATTCTCATTCCCAGGGATAATCCAGATGTTCCAAAACTTTCCACAAAGTGAAGTTAGTACCACAACTGTGACACAGTGCCAAATAGCATTGTCTTTTTTATTGATATGTTTATTTTTTTAAGTATGTATTACATTTATATGTAATTTTCCAACCCCTAAGGACAAATAAAAATCACATTTATAAAGATATTGATACTAAAAGGCAATGATAATGGAAGTAAGTTTTTAATCAGGTGTTCAACGTAATTACATCAGAACCAGCTTACAATAAAGTCATCAGAACAGAACTCCATCATAAGTCAGGTATTTAAGATGGACTACCTGTAGTGAGTTTCTTTATAAAGAACTTCCAGTCTTTAGCTTTAGTGACTTGATAGATGATAAGCGCATAATTATGCTAACTACAGAACAGAATATAGATAAGAGATATAGACATCAATGCTGAGGTAATTTTGAAACAAATAAAAGGATTTAATTTGGATGAAATTAAATTTTTATAGGTGATGCACACTTTGACCCTATCAAAGGGTCGCAATGGGTTAGAACCAACTCGACTGCACTTAGTAACAGCATAACTGGATAGTTTTAGTTTTTTTAAATTTAAAAATACCTACCAAGTTTCATTTTATTATTGAACTTTTTACATTTGGTGACATTTTCCAAAAGGACTCTTACCATATATAGTCTTCTCTTCACCTCAGAATCCTTATATTTAGTTCTTATGACCAAGCTACAGTTACTTGAATACTCTGTATTTTTGTGCTTTCTGCTAT
>NW_006408702.1:227240-231979 GCF_000296735.1 Chrysochloris asiatica
AGAAGTTGGTGATTTGAAGGAACTGCAAACACTAGACATTTCTACCAATCGTTTGCTAACTTTACCGGAGCGGCTTCACCTGTGCCTTTCTCTGCAGTACCTAACGGTAGACCGAAATCATCTATGGTGTGTACCGCGTCATCTCTGCCAGCTTCCCAGCCTCAATGAGCTCTCCATGGCTGGAAATCGTCTTGCATTTTTGCCACTTGGTAAGTGATCATGTTTATGTGGTAAAGCAAAATACCCAAAGAATAAGTTGGAAAACATTGTTTCCTTGAATAGAAAGAATGAACTGATTTCCTTCTTTCTCCTTATCTTGAAAATTGGCTAAGTCTATTTCTGCAGTGGCCAAAGCATTATTCCCAGTCAGCAGATAGAGTTTGTTTCAGATCAGGATTTCATATTGAAAAAAAAAAGAAATCTGTTCTGAAATATGTCTAAGGTTAAAACATATGAGATGTTACATAGTTTACTCTCGAGAAATACACACATATAACATGCACTACTGTAAATTTAATAGAGGGTATTAAGTAAAAGGGGAGCAATATGGCTCTGTGTGATAAGGACTGGACTGTGAACCACACACATGTCAGTGACTGGAGCCCACCAGCTGCTCCACTGGAGAGGGATGAGGCTTTCTGCTTTCCCAGAGATGTACAGCATCGGAAACCCTATACAGAGTTGCTTTGAGTTGGAAGTGCCTTGATGGCAATTAAATGAGTAATGTGAAATGGTGATTTACCTACTGGTACAAATATATCTGATGAGGTATTGACTTCAGGTAGAAAAATTGATGCAGAGTATTCTAATAAGTATTGTCAGATAGCCAGACTACCAACTTTTAACGGTTTTATAATTGCTAAACTTCCTGATGAGCTCTACATGCCACCTTAGTTGATAAGTAACACATTAGCCGTTTTCAAGTTCTTTGAAATAACATATGTCAAAGAACATAGGTCTTTAGGAAATACAGTTGAATTGTTTTGGTAGCTTATAAGAAACATAAGGCTTGTAAGGAGCATAGGACTCTTATACCCCTACAATGTTCCACTAAGCCTTATATAATTTTCTTATAGAAGCATTTTTATAATGAATAATTTATCTATGAGAACAATGAAATGAATAACTTACTAGTCCCTGCCAAATGGAAATATTTTCCAACATGTAACACTGTACATATTATTATCAATTTAAAATATTCTTCAAGGAAATTTTTAAATACTAGCAGACATTAGAATCAATGAGTAATAATAAGTAATTGTCAAATTTGAAGAGACTACATTTAAGTAAATATAATTAAATTCAATGTACATACACTTCATAAAACAAAATACAATGGTGCTTTAAAAAGTTTATGGAAACATTCAGTAATCTTTCAATTCCATTTTTGCACAAACTTTTTGAGGACCCCTCACAAACCCATTTGAAAACCAAACTATATTTCTAAGAAATCAGCTTTTTTCAAGTGATAAAAATACCAAATATAAGAAGCTTTTGCAAAGTCAGTGTACTTGCTGCACTGCCCTTACCATAGGTTGTAGAACGATTATAGTGGACAAGCGCCAATTTCATGTCTGAATGCTTAGAGTCTAGCTTGGTTCACCACTTCACAGTGAGTGGCTTTGAGTAAATCACCAAAGCCTCTCAGAGTCTCATTTTTCTTATTTTATACCAGAGATAATAATATTTATCCTACTTACTTTAGAATTATTTTGAAGTCAAATCAGATAGTTTATGTATAAGAGCTCTATAATTAGACAAATGCAGATGACTCTCAGCTGAGAACACACAATTAGTAGATTCCCAAATCTTATTTTTGAAAACTTTTTATTGTGAATTGAGTGAAGGTTTACAGAACAGATCATCAGTGTTAAATTAATCAGATTGTAGACTTTCCTTCATTACAGTGATTGCAGTCCCTTCCATGTACCATCAGTTAAGGTTTTCACCTCTATTTTCTTTAACTCCTGCACTCCTCCCTGTGTGTCCTGCTACCTTCATCATTCATTGCCACCCTTCCTCTTGTATAATACTTGACCTTGTCACCCATGTTAACATGTCTACCCACTGGCCCATGAATAATTCCCTTCCCCCCATCTACCCACTGGTAACCATCATAGAATATTTCATTTAACAAGACATTTTTATAACTTTTTACAACAGTGGTCTCATACAATATTTGACCTTTTGAGATTGACTAATTTCACTTAGCATAATGTCCATGTTGTTCATCCATGTTGTGAGATATTTTGCACATTTGTTATTCTTCAATGTAGCATAATATTCCATTGTGTGTGTGTACCAAAGTTTGTTTAACCGTTTTTTCTGTTGATGGGCATTTAGATTGTCTCCATCTCTTTGCTATTATGAATAGTGCTGCAAATGAACATTGGTGTACATATAGCTAGTCCTGTCACAGCTATTATTTCTTGAGGATATATACCAAGGAGTGGGATTGCTCGGTCATATGGTTTTTAAACCTACTAGCTGCTCCTCAAAAACCCTGCACAGGGTCGCCATGGGTCAGAATCGACTCATAGCACTTAATAACAACAACAACATGGTATTTCAGTTTCCAACTTCTTAATAAATCATTATGCCGTTTTCCACAGTGGCTGCACCATTTTACAGTCTCACCAGCAGTGTTGTTGTTGTTAGGTGTCATCGAGTCGGAACCGACTCATAGCAACCCTATGCACAGCAGAACGAAACAATGTCCGATCCTGGGCCAACCTCACTATTGTTGCCACACTTGAACCCATCAGTGCTGCCATCTCGTTGGGGGTCTTCCTCTTTTTCTCTGACCCTCCATCTTACCAAGCATGATATCCTTCTCCAGTGACTGTACCCTCCTGACAATATGTCCAAAGTATGAGAGATGAAGTTTGGCCATCTTGGCCTCTAAGGAGAGATCTGGCTGCACTTCTTCCAAAACAGATCTGTTGGTTCTTTTGACATCCCACGGCACTTTTAGTATTCTCCAACACCATAATTCAAAGGCATCAGTTCTTCTACGATCTTCCTTATTCACTGTCCAGCTTTTGCATGCATATGAGGTTATTGAAAATACCATGGCTTGGGTCAGGCACGCCTTAGTTCTCAAGCTGACATCTTTGCCCTTCAACACTTTTGAAAGTTCCTGTGCAGCAGATTTGCCTAATGCAATACGTTGTCTGATCTCTTGACTGCTGCTTCTGCGGGTGTTGATAGTTGATCCAAGAAGAATGAAGTCCTTGACAACTTCAATCTTTTCTCTGTTGATAAGAATGTTGTTTATTGGTCCAGTGGTGAGGATTTTTGTTTTCTTTACATTGAGATGCAATCCATACCAAAGGCTGTGTTCTTTGATCTTCATCAGTAAATGTTTAAGTCCTTTCACTTTCAGAAAGCAAGGTTGTATCATCTGCATATCGCAGGTTGTTAATGAGTCTTCCTCCAATCCTGACGCCATGTTTTTCTTCATAGAACCTAGCTTCTCAGATTATTTGCTCAGCATACAGGTTGAATAAGTATGATGAAAGAATACAACCTTGTTGCACACCTTTCTTAATTTTAAAACATTCAGTGTTCCCATGCTCTGTTCGAACAACTGCTTCTTGGTCCAGGTACAGATTCCTCATGAGCACAATTAAGTGTTCTCATACTTCACAATGTTGTCCATAGCTCGTCATGATCCACACAATCGAAAGCCTTTGTGTAGTCAATAAAGCATAGGTAAACATCTTTCTGATAGTCTCTGCTTTCAGCCAAGATCCATTGGACATCAGCAATGCTATCTCTCATTCCACGGCCTCTTCTGAATCCAGCTTGAACCTCTGGAAGTTCTCTGTCAATGTATGATTGTAGCCGTTTCTCTATTACCTTTAGCAAAACTTCACTCGCTTGAGATATCAAAGAGATTGTCCTATGATTTCCACATTCCGTTGGGTCACCTGTCTTTGGAATGGTCACAAATATGGATCTCTTTCAATCAGTCAGCAGATAGTTGTCTTCCAAATTTCTTGGCAGAGATGAGTGAGTGCCTCTTGTGCCGCCTCACTTTGTTGAAAGATTTCAATTTTTATTCCTCTTTGCCAATTCCTTCAATGCACTTTGGACTCCCTCCCTGAGTATCATTGGCTGTTGATCATATGGTACCGTTGCTTCTCAGAATCCCTATACAGGGTTGCTATGAGTGAGAACTAACTCGACAGCACTTAACAACACCACCACCACAGTGGCTAATGATCATGAGAATTTCTACATATGTTTGTTGGCCACCTGAATGTCTTCTTTGGTGAAGTGTCTGTTCATGTCCTGTGCCCATTTTTAATTGGGTTATTTGTCTTCTTATTGAGACATTGAAATGTTCTATAAATTTTGAATAGTAGTCCTTTGATATGTCTTTCCCAAGCATTTTTCTCAATCTGTGGGTTTTCTTGTTATTCAGTTGGTGAAATCCTTTGATACACATAGTGCCTACTTGTTACGAGGTCCCAGTTACCTGTTTTTTCTTGTTTGTGTGATTTCAGTTATGTATTTATGCCAGGCAACAGAGTCCTAGGCTTCTTCCTATTTTTCAATGAGGATCTTTATAGTTCTAGACTTTACATTTGAAGTCTTTAATTCATGTTGAGATCATTTTTGTATATGGTGTGAGATATGGGTCTTGTTTCATTTTTCTGCAAATGGATTTCCAGTTTTGCCAGCACCATATGTTGAAGAGAGTATCTCTTCCCCCATTTAATGTATTTTGGCCC
>NW_006408702.1:232316-233726 GCF_000296735.1 Chrysochloris asiatica
AGTTCCAATAATTTTCTGGCTGTGTGTTTAGGATTTTTGAAGAATAGGATCACATCCTCTGCAAACACAGAGAATTTTACTTCTTCTTTGCCAATTTATATGCCTTTTATTTCCCTTTCTTTCCTGTAGCTCTGGTTAATACTTCCAGCACAATATTAAATAGGAGTGATGATAAAAGGCATCCTTATCTGGTTCCTGTTATCAAGGGGAATGACTTCAGTTTCTCACCATTGAGAGTGATGTTGGTTGATGGTTTTGTATATATACCCTAAATTATGTTGAGGAATTTCCTTTGTATCCCTATTTTGTTGAGTGTTTTTATGAGGAATGAGTTTCTGCATAAATGCTTTATGATCGTGTGAATTTTTCCTTGTTTTATTTATGTGGCGGATTATTTTGATTGTTATTCTACTATTGAAACATCTCTACATACCTAGTATGAATCCCATTTGACCATGATGTATCTTTTTGTGATACATTGTTAGATTCTAATGATTAGGATTTTGTTGAGAATTTTTGCATTTATGTTCATGAGGGATATTGGTTGAAATTTTCTTTCTTAGTGACGTCTTTGCAGGTGTTGGTATCAGAGTTATGCTTGCTTCATAAAATGAATGTAGGAATTTTCCGTCCTCTTCTATATTATGGAATAGTTTGAGTAGAATTGGTACCAGCTCTGCTCTGAATGTTTGTTAGAATTCAACACTACAGCCATCTGTGCTTAGACTTTTTAAAATGACTTAATCAATTTCTTCTTTTGTTCTAGGCTTGTTCCGTTTTTCTGTGTTACTTTTAGGTATTGTTGTGGGTTTCTAGGAATTTGTCCTTTGCTTCTAAGTTTTCATGTTTGTTGAAGTACAATTTTTCATTGTTGTTAAGTTCCGTCATGTACGTTCTGACTCATAGTAATCCTATATGAGGTTTCTGGAACAGAAAGCTTCATCTTTCTTCTGTGGAACCCCTAGTGGGCTTGAAACATGGACCTTGTGGTTTGCAGTCCAGTGCTTATCTATGGAGCCACCGCACTCCCAAAATTCTTCATAGCATTATTAGCCTTTTTATTTCCATTGGCTGTGCTGTGACATCACCCATGTAATTTCTTATTCATGGTATTTGTGTCTCCTTCTCGTATTGTAGATTTTCCAATGGTTTGCCCGTCCAACACAGATCTGTTTGTTCTTTTGGCAGCCCGTGGCACTTTCAATATTCTCCTCCAACACCGTAACTCAAAAGCATCAATTCTTCTTAATCCTTTCGACAAACCACTTTCCTGCCTTGATGATTCTTGCTATTGTTTTTCTGTTTTCATTTTCATTTCTTTCTGCCCTACCCTTCATTATTTCTTTCCTCTGGTAGCAGTATGCTTACTTTGCTGCTCTTTTTGTGTTAGAAATGTTTGGTTAAGGTATA
>NW_006408702.1:234281-236513 GCF_000296735.1 Chrysochloris asiatica
CCCTTTCCCTCTCTGGGTCCAAAGTCCCCAGTCGCTTCATCACTCCACATCATCATCTCTGTCTCTATCTCAGGCATCTCTGCTTCTCTGGGTAGGGTCCAGCTCCCGGCTCTTCTCTGTTGCTGGTCCCAGAGGTTGGAGAATATTTTTATCCACTGGAAGAGAATGTATAGTGTACAGCGTTCTGTAAATGTCTATGAAATCAAGTTGGTTGGTTTGGTTTTTTTGTTCTTCTATGTCTTTGTTCAGTTTCTTTCTGGTTCTTCTTCATCGAAAGTGATGTGTTAAAATATCCTACTGTTACTGTGGAGTCCTGGAGTGGCACCATAGGATAAGCACTTGACATCAAGGTCAGTGTGAACCACAAGGTCAGCAGTTCAAACTCACCAGCCGTCCTTGGAAATCCTATACCAGGTCACTATGAGCTGGAACTGACTCAACAGCACTTAGCAATAAAAACAACAACTGTTATTGTAGAAGTTCTCTGCTTTTTCTTTAGTTCTATTAGAGTTTGATATATATATTTTGAAATACTTTCATAGGGGGCATAGATACTTATTATGGTGATGTCATCTTGTTCAGTCTACCCTTAATAATGATATAAAGTTCTTTTTTGTCTCCTATGCTGGTTTTTCAGGTGGAATATACTCAGGGTCATATTTTGGCTCTTGTGGACTTGTTTTCATTTTCTTCAGCTTTAGTTTGAAATTGCATCTGAGCAATTGATGCAGTCTGCCCCTGGCCTTGTTTTGACTGAGGATATGGAGTTTTTCCATCGTCTCTTTCTGGATATGTACTCAATTTGATTTCTATGTATTCCATCTGGCGAGGTCCATGTGTATAGTGGTCTCTTATGCTGTCTAAAGAAGGTATTTGAAATGAACAAATCATTGATTTTGCAGAATTCTGTCATGCGATCTCCAGCATCATTTCTGTCACCACGGCCATATTTTCCAACTACTGATCCTTCCTCTTTGCTCCCAATGTTTGCATTCCAGTCACCAGTAATGATCACTACATCTTGAGTGCATGTTTGATCAATTTCAGAGTGAAGTAGTTGGTAGAATTCTTCTATTTCTCCTCACTGGTTTAATGGTTGGTGCATAAATTTGAATATTAGTGGTTTAACTGGTCTTCCCTGTAGGTGCATGGATATTATCCTATCACAGACAGCTTTGTACCTCATGAGTGACCTGAATTTACATATCATCTGAAGAACAGATTTGACATATTTTACATTAAAGACAGAAGACCAGAAGAGTTGTGGGATGACATCAAGAACATCATACATGAAGAACACAAAAGGACATTAAGAAGACAATAAAGAAGGAAAAGGCCAAAATGGATATCAGAAGAAAAACTGAAACTTGCTTTCCAGCACAGAGATGCTAAAGCAAATGGAAGAAATAAGATACAAGAGCTGAACAGAGAATTTCAAGATCAGCTCAAGAAGATAAAACCAAATGTTACAACAAAATATGTGAAGATCTGGAGTCAGAAAACCAAAAAGGAAGAACATGCTCAGTATTTCTCAAGCTGGGAGAACTGAAGAAGAAGTTCAAGCCACAACTTTCATTACTGAAGGATTATCTGGGCAAATTGTTGAATGATGTAGAAAGCATCAAAAGAAGATGGAAGAATGCTCCAGGATCGGAAAACTTAACTATGTGAAAATGTCAATACTGCCTAAAGCAATTTACACATATAATGATACCCCAATCCAGATTTCAACGACATTCTTCAAAGAGATGGAAAAGACAATTACAAACTTTACATGGAAAGGAAAGAGACCCAGGATAAGCAAAGCACTGCTTAAGAAGAAGAATAAGGTTGGAAACCTCTCACTCCCCGACTTTAAAATTTATTACACGGCTACAGTGGTCAAAACAGCTTGGTACTGGTACAATGAAAGATACATCAATCAATGGAACAGAATCGAGAATCCAGAAATTAACCCATCCACATATAGCCAACAGATTTTTGACAAAGTACCTAAATAGATCGCATGGCGAAGAGATAGTCTCTTCAACAAATGGTGCTGGCAGAACTGGAAAGCAATATGCAAAAGATTGAAACAAGATCTTCACCTAACACCTTATACAAAAATTCAACTCAACATGGATTAAAGAGCTAATGTGAATCCCAGAATTATGAAGGCCATCAATGAAAAAATAGGGGCAAATGTGAGGGCACTAATTCAGGGAATACACAGACTACAAAACATTTTGAAAA
>NW_006408702.1:236961-244368 GCF_000296735.1 Chrysochloris asiatica
TGCATTGCTGGTGGGACTGCAAAATAGTCCAACCTCTCTGAAAAGCAATATGGCACTACCTCAGAAGGTTGGAAATAAAAATACCTTATGATCCAGCAATTCCTCTACTGGGTATTTACCCTCAAGAAAACGAGCCATAACACGAGTAGATATATGCACACCAATGTTCATAGCAGCACTATTTACAATAGTAAAAAGATGAAGACAGCCTAAGTGCTCATCAACTGGAAAATGGATAAATAAACTGTGGTACATACACACAATGGAATACTATGCTATCTTGAAGAATAACAAGGCAGCTGCAAACCACCGCATAACACGGATGAACCTTGAGTACATTATGTTGAGTGAAATTAGTCAGTGTCAAAATGAGAACTACTGCATAGGACCACTACTGTAAAAGACTAAGAAAAAGAACCCGTACTAAAGAGGGGAGCGGATTCTTTGCTGGTTACCTGGATGAGGGAGTGGGGTGAGGTGAGGTAGGCAAAGGTGAAACACAGGGTAGGGAATAGACACAGGATAGTTTAGGTGCTATGGAGGAGGGTTATACACAAGAAGGTGGAGGGGAATGGAAGAACAAATCGGACGAGAAAACAATTAGGTTTGCATGGGCTAAGTGGGACAGAGGTAAATGATGTATGCACAAACTTGGAACAACAGGACAATGGGATACAGGGATTGAGACATGGTTGGAATGGGGAAAAGGGGGGGAAATAATATTAAGATGCTTGGCTGTCTTTTGAATCGTGGTTTCCCTGGCATACCATTATAAAATAAACACTTGCGGGGAAGAAAAGGAATAGCCAGAAATATCACCATAGAAAGCTTGCAAGTCCATCTTCTCCCTATAACTGATTGGAATACCTAAAATAGGGTACAACGTGCCCAGTGAAGGAGGCTTCCTGTGGAGCCTCTGCATGACATAAGACCATAGGTGGAATCCTGAACTGTATCCAGAATCTTCTGAGGTGGGAACTTGAAAGGACAAGCAGACCACCTTGGAGTGGCTAGAAGAACAGAAGATACTTCTTAAAAGAAAGACCGAAAGGAAAACTACAAAACAATATAGGCAGTCCAACTGATTACTATAAGAACAAGCAAGTTGCTCGCCCAGGGACATCAATCCAAGTTATTAGGGCTCCTCAGGGCAAACCCCCTTCTAAGACTTAAGACTCAATGGGAATACATGCTCTGATTGGTGACCACGTTCGTCACTGATAAAGGGAAGTGAGGGAAAACCAGCAATGAAGCTGCGAGCTAAGCCCTACAACCTTCAATAGACTCCTGTGAACCCGGGTGGAGACCTAGTCAGCCAGCAGTATGGCAAGACCTGGGGACTCTTGGGTCCAGAGTCAGTGACATAGCCACAGAGGACTAGAGTGGTGAGTGAAGCATCCAGCTGATAAGAAGAGAGGGCATATGCATAAAAACACCCACACTTGCAGATCCTGTTGATTCTTTCTATAGTTTTTCTGTTTTCTATCTCATTTATTTCTGCTCTAATTGTTATTATTTCTTTTCTTTTGGTGACTGTAGGTTCTCTCTGCTGCTCTGTTTCTAGTTGCTGGAGATGTTATTTAATGTGTTAATTTTGATTCTTTCTTCTTTTTGGATGTGCACATTTATCACAATTAAATTTACCTCACACCACTGCTTTCGCTGTGTCCCAAAGATTTTGGTATGTTGTGTTTTCGTTCTCGTTTGTTTCTAGGAACTTTCTGAATTCACGTTTAATTTCTTCTGTTTTCTAGTCACTCTTCAGCAGGGTGTTGTTCAGTTTCTGTATATTAAACTTTATTTCCTTGGTCTTCTTATTATTGATTTCTAAGTTTAGGGCATTGTGGTCTGAAAAGATGCTTTGCAGTATTTTCATGTTTGTACCTTTATGGAGGCTTGCTTTATGACCTAACACAAGGTTAATTTTGGAGAATGTTCCCTGTGCACTGGAAAAGAATGTGTATTGTGCTGCTGTTGGGTCTCTATACACGTCTATGGGATCAAGTTGGTTGGTTGTGCTGTTTAGTTCCTCTGTGACTTTGTTGAGGTTCCTTCTGGTTTTTCTATCCCTTTTCTAAAGTGGCGTGTTAAAACCCCCCACTATAATTGTAGATTTATCTATTTCTTTCTTCAGTTCTAGTAGGGTTTGCTTTATATATCTTGGTGCTCTTTCATTGGGAGCGTAGACATTGATTATGGTTATGTCATCTTGCTCATTCTACCCTTTAATCATGAGATAGTATCTTTCTTTATCTCTTATGCTGGTTTTTGCCTTAAAGCTTATTTTATCAGAAGTTAGTATTGCCACTCCTGTTTGTTTTTTATTGCTTTTAGCTTGCTATATTTTTTTCCATCCTTTCACTTTTAGTGTTTTTGGCTTTGTGTGTGTGTATGTGTGTCTCTCATAGGCATCATATTGAAGGGTCTTGTTTTCTTAACCATTCAGCCACTCTCTGACTCTTCACTGGTGCATTTAATCCATTGACATTCAGTGTAATTTTCGATAGGTGTGGATTAACTGCTGTCATTATGTTAATTTTTGTGGTGCTGTTTGTTGCTTTGTTCTGCATGCCTTCTTGTGCTGAGTTCATGTTTTTTGTACTATTTCTTGTCAGGTTTTTCTTAGTTTTAATATTTCCTTGTTCTGCTTGTATCTTCATTTTCATGGTAAGTTGTGAAGTATTAATTTTCTTTGGGGTTACCCTATAGTTTGTTAAGTTTCCCCTGCATTTCAGACAGTCTATTGGGTCCTGAAGTCTATTCGACCTCCTCACCACCTGGGTATCTGTTCCTATATTTTTCCCTTCTTTGACATTGTTAATATTTTGATCTTTGGTTGGCCTCACAAGTCCTCTGAATTCATTGCTATAATTTTTTTTCTTTTCTGAACTCTGCTATATATTAACTGAGTCCCAGGTGGTGTTGCCACGTCTGTCCATCTCTGGTTGTTGTCTGTTCTTGCTGGTTTTCATTTCAAAGAACTCCCTTTAAGATGTTTTGAAGTGCTAGATTGGCTTTGCCAAAATCTCAGCTTTCGTTTATCCTGGAATGTTTTGATTGCACCACTGTATTTGATTGACAGTTTTGCTGGATAAATGATTCTTGGTTGGCAGTTTTTTTCTTTTAGGGTTTTATGTATGTCTCCCCATTGCCTTCTTGCCGCCATGGTTTCTGCTGAGATGTCATAGCTTAATCTGATATGCTTGTCTTTGTTAGTAACACTTATTTTCCCCCCGGCCACTTTTAGGATTCTCTCCTTGTCTTTGATTTTGGAGAGCTTGATTATGATATGTCTCAGTGATTTTCTTTTGGGGTCTGTCCTTCCTGGGGTCCTTTCAGCCTCTTGAATGTTTCTCTTCCCATCCTTCAAGATGTTAGGAAAATTTTCTTCCAGAAGCTCTTCAACTATCTCTTCTGTGGAATTCTGTGATTCTTCCTGTTCCGTAATGCCAATAATTCTTAAGTTATTCCACTTCATGTTATCCAGCATGAATCTTAGATGCTTTTCAGATTTTTTATCCTTTTTTCTGCTTGTTCTTATAACTTAGCAGTACTGAGAGATTTGCATTCCAGCTGGCTGGTTCTGGCTTTCATCTGTTTCATTCTACTCCTTTGATCTTTCAGTGTATTGTCCATTTCTGATATTTTATTATTAATCATCTGTATTTCTTTTTGCAGGTTTGGGATCATTTCTAATGTCATACTTGTCTTGTTTGATTGCTCCTGTAGCACTTTCCTGACTTCTTCCTTATTTTCCTCCACTCATTTTCGGAGCATTTGTATTTGTTTCCATATCATTCTTTTGATACCTTGTTGGGCAAATCCAGAGCCTGTTCTTCTACTGGACAGTCTGTGTCTGCTTCCAGCTCATTTGTCTCAGTTAGTTTCTGTTTTGGACATGTGTTGAGATCTTTAATTGTGTTTTCTTGGACATTATCAGCAGTTATGTGGATTTTTAATGCTTAAATGGATATATGTTGCTTTGTTGTCGAGCTTACTAAGCATCTCCGTGTGGATATGATCTGGAGATAGGCTTCCCTTTTCAAAGCTATGTGCAACAGAACAAAGTATGGCCGGGTCCTGTGCCAACCTCACAATTGTTGCTACGCTTGAGCCCATTGCTGCTGCCATTGTGCCAGTCCATCTTATTGGGGATCCTCCTCTTTTTCTCTCATCCTCCACTTTACCAAGTATGATGTCTTTCTCCAAGGAAAATCCCTCTTGATAATATGAGAAATGTTATCTGGACATCTTGGTTTCCAAGGAGCATCTGGCTGTACTTCTAACACAGAATTGTTTCTTCTTTTTGGCAGTCCATGGTACTTTTAATATTCTCCTTAAACACAATAATTCAGTTGCATCAGTGCTTCTATGGTCTTCCTAATAACCTTATCTATATGTGTCCAGCTTTCACATACATATGAGGTTATTGAAAATACCATGGCTTGGGTCAGGGTACACCTTAGTCCTCAAGCTGACATTCTTTTTCTTAACACTTAAATTAAAGAGGTCTTGTGCAGCAGATTTGCCCAATGCAATATGTTGTTTAATTTCTTAACTGCTACTTCCATGAGTGTTGATGGTTGATCCAAGCAAAATGAAGTCTTTGACAACTTCAATCTTTTCTCCATTTACATGGATATTCTTCATTGGTCCACTGGTAAGGATTATTGTTTTCTTTACATTGAGTTGCAACCCATACTGAAGGCTGTGACCTTTGATCTTCATCAGTAAGTATTTAAATTTGCTTCAGTGTGGGCAAGCAAGGTTGTATTATCTACGTATCACAGGTTGTTAATATATCCATTTCTGATGCCACATTCTTCTTCATATAATCCAGTTTCTCAGATTATTTGCTTAGTATACAGATTGAATAAATGTGGTGAAAATTACAACCCTGGCTCACACATTTCCTAATTTGGTTATCAGTCCAGTGGTTATACTACATTGTCACACCAGAACAAGAAACATATTAAATAATTCACTATACCAAGGAGCCCTGCTTGCATAGTGGGTTAGGAGTTGGATTGTTAACTTCAAGATCAGCAGTTCAAATCTACCAGTCATTTCACAGGAGAAAGATGAGGCTTTTTGTTCCCATAAAGATTTATACTCTCAGAAACCCTATACAGGGTCACGATGAGTTGGAGCCACTCCCTAGCACACAACCACCAACCACAGAGTGTAAGTCAACAAGTATTGCTACTAGGGTTCCAGTTACTTGCATGAGTGAGTTTATTCCAAATAAAATATGTTTGAACATGTCTCTCTGATCAGTGGATAGCTGCCAACAGGTTTTCTCAGACGTGTCTTAATTTCATTGTGTTAGGTGCTGTAGAGTTAGTTCTGACCCATAGCACCCATACGTACAATAGAACAAAAGACCACCCAGTTCAGCGCCATCCTCACAGTTGCTGCTACACTGAGCCTATTGCTGTTGCCAATGTGCCAATCCATCTTAGTGGGTGTCTCCCTTTTTCACTGACCTTTCACTAGGGACTCCTCTAGGGACTGATCCCTCCTGACAATATGTCTGAAGTATGAGAGATAAGTGTGATCATCTTGGTTTCTAAGGATCATTCTGGCTGAATTTCCTCCTACACAAATTAGTTTGTTCTTCTAGCAGTCCATGGTACCTTTAATATTCTCCTCCAACGTCATAACTCAAATGTACTATTTCTTCTATGGCCTTCCTTATTCACTGTCCAACTTTCAAATACATATGTTGTTATTGAAAATACCATGACTTGGGTCAGGCACACCCTAATCCTCAAACTGACATCTTTGCTTTTCAACACTTTAAAGAGGTCTTGTGCAGCAGATTTGCCTACTGCAATATGTCATTTGATTTCTTGACTGCTGCTTCCATGAGTTTTGACTGTGGATCAAAGCAAAATGAAGTCTATGACAACTTCACTGTTTTCTCCATTTATCATGATGTTATTGTTGGTCCAGTTGGTAGGATTTTTGTTTTCTTTACATTGAGGTGCCACCCATACTGAAGGCAGTGGTCTTTGATCTTGATCAGTAAGTATTTTAAATCCTCTTTGCTTTCAGCAAGCAAGGTTATATCACCTGCATATTGCAGGTTTGTTAATGAGGCTTCCTCCAATTCTGATGTCACGCTCTTTCTGATGTCATGCAGTTTCTCAGATTGTTTGCTCAGTATGCTGGTTGAATAAGTATGGTGAAAGACTACAACCCTGACACACACCTTTCCTGATTTTAAGCCGTTCAATGTCCCCATGTTCTGTTCGAAGGATGCCTTTAAAAAAAAAAAAAAAGAAAGAAAAGAAAGGTCCAAATCAAGTCCCTTCAGGACAAACCCCCCTCCAAGACTGAAACTCAAAGTGAACACACAAGCAGGCATATAAGATTGCCTGTAGCCTTTTTGGTCTACTGGTGAGTGGAAGAGGGAGAAAGGCAGCAATGAAGATATGGGCTGAGTTCAGCCATGTTCCATAGACTACCATAGACCTGGAGATCAGAGATAGAAGAGGAAGGAATGGTTGGTCTGAAGTGTGGTGAGACATGGGAACTCCTGAGCCCATGGACAAGAACATAGCACAGAGGGTAGAGCTGAGAATGAATCATCCAGATAATATGTAGTGAGTGGAGATGCACAAGAACGCCCAAACTTGTAGATAGTAATCATTTGACCTTGCCTTGTTGGCTTGATGTTTGGAACTCGAATAGAGGTAGATTTAAGAAAAAACAATTTTTGATAAAGGAAACAAGTGTAAATTGCTACAATTTGATGAACTTGACCTATACTTAGGGATGCAGTAGCTCAAAATACCAACTGAGAGGGAAGGAGTCTTCACATCAACTATCAACCCTAATTCCCTTTGTATACAGGGTTGATAGGGACGAGCAACTTAGACACTGGCTACATAAAATGAGGGGGCTATAAAACGCTATGGGTCAGAACTGACTCGATGGCACATAACAACAACAACAACAACAATAAAGGCATGAAGTGACTGGATACAAGTTTTTAAGAGAGAGTGTAGTTTCAGAATGTGAGGGGGAAGGTGGAATCCTCACTGAATAGTTTTTATCTTGTCTAGACAGGTCTGGTGAATGGAGATGGGATTAAGATTCTTATAATTCAGTAGTGAATAATTATTATCATGACTAATTGCAACTGTAAAGGTAGAAGTTTTGTAATAAAAACTGGGGAGTAATTTAATCTTACAGTCCAGGAACAGAAAACCCTAGGATCATCAAGGGAGAAGAGCAAGAGTGGAATGTGGGACCCTATCCAAAGAAGTAGTGACACCAGAGATGGAGGCAGAGATGAGGACATGGAGAAAGAGCAGCTGAGGACTCTAGACTCATGGGATTACAAAGGTTGTGTGTTGGTGGCCAGGAGGCAGGCTTGCCGAATGTGCCCTTTGGTTGTTT
>NW_006408702.1:244468-250519 GCF_000296735.1 Chrysochloris asiatica
ACACACAAAAAAAACAAAGGAAATAGAAGCAAATACTGTTGAATGATGATGCATGGAGGAGACTATAATCATTGCAATGAGATGAAAACCCATGTTCTCCCATGTAAACTACCACTCAACCCACAATAAAACCTTAAAAAAAAAAAATTTAAAAAAGCCCAATGGAAACTCGAAAATTCAAGGCAAAGAGGTTGGTTCAGATGGTTATGGCAACTACTTTGGCGATATTCCAAAGAGCTAATCTTGTTTTTGTTGGTTGTTGTTTTTTTGTTAAAAACCAAACAGGCATTTTATCGTGAATTGAGTGAACGTTTGCAAAGCAGATCATCAGCTTTACATTCAACAAATCATATACTTTGTGTCATTATGTGGTTGCAACCCCATCCATGTACCAACAATTAACAGCATTTGCCTCTATCACTGTATTATTTTTTTATTATTCTTACTCTTATTGCATTGCTCCCTTTCTCCCACTACCGCCATCTTTCCTCTTCTACCCTCCCTCTTGTTGTGTATTGCTTGTCCTGTCTACCCTCTATCCCATGAATAATATTCCCTCCCCTCCAGCCCCCATAACCATCATAGATTGTTTTGTTTTGTTTTTAATCAAGAAAACCTTTTCTTTCTTCTTTTTTTTAACTTTTTACAACGTTGGTCTCATGCAATGTTTGTCCTTTTGTGATTGACTAATTTCACTCAGCATAATGTCCTCCAAGTTCAACCATGTTGTGAGGTGTTTCACATATTCATCATTATTTTTCAACATTTTGTATTATTTCATTGGGTGTATGTGCCAAAGTTTGTTTAACCATTCTTCTGTGGATGGGCATTTAGGATGTCTCCATCTTTTTGGTATATCTCTTGTAGACAGCATATTGAAACATCCTGTTTTCTACTCTCTAAGTCTTTTGACTGGTACATTTAATCCATTTTTATTCAGTGTAATTATCAACAGGTATGAATTGATTGCTTTCATTTTTCTCTGTATGTGTGTTTATTTTGTTTTGTTTTAGGTGCTGCTGGATTCTTTGCTCCACATAATTTTGTATCCTGAGTTCATTTCGTTTTTGGGTTTTCTTTTCATTTTCATTTCTGTTGTGTTAATGTTTGCTAAATCTTTGTGGTTTCTCTCTTTTTTTTTTTTTTAAATTTGGATGTGCTGGTGTATTGTTTTTCTTTAAAGTTACCTGTAATTTATTAATTTTTTTCCTGGCTTAAAAAAATTGTTTCATCTTGCAATCTACTTAACCTCCTTGCCATTTTGTAATTCTTCATCTACACTACTCCCTCTTTTTACTTTATAATTGACTTCATTATACATTGATATGTTTGATTCCCTATTTTCAGTCTTATAGGTTTGTTCTATAAGCAAATACTTCTATATCTGGATTGATTTCTGGATAGCGTTGTCAAGTATGATAATCTCAGGTTGTCAGCGGTTTTTGGTTCCTAGTCCAAATCACAGCATTAGCATTTTTTGTAAAGTTGTTCTGGTCCTTACAGATTCCTTTAGTTTCTATTTATCAGGAA
This sequence comes from Chrysochloris asiatica, assembly GCF_000296735.1. Taxonomy (NCBI): domain Eukaryota; kingdom Metazoa; phylum Chordata; class Mammalia; order Afrosoricida; family Chrysochloridae; genus Chrysochloris; species Chrysochloris asiatica. The sequence continues at coordinate 245,999 of NW_006408702.1, forward strand.
ATGTCCTAATTTCACGGTTGTATTTGAGGGGCAGCTTTGCTGAGTATATGATTCTTGATTGGCAGTCTTTTTCCTTTCAGAGTTTTGTATGTGTCATCCCATTGCCTTCTTGCCTTCATGATTTCTGTTGAGAAGTCAGAGCTTAGTCTTACAGGTTCTCCTTTGTAGGCAACTTTACATTTTTCCTGAGCAGTTCTCTGGATTTTTCCTTCTTGTCTTTGATTTTGGAAAGTTTGATTACCGTATGTCTTGTTGATTTTGCTTTGGGATCTTTCCTTTTGGGGTTTCGTTCAGCTTCTTGTATGCTTACCTTCTTATCTTTCATGATGTCAGGGACATTTTCTTCCAACTACTCTTCAACAATTTTCACTGTGTTTGTCTCTTCCTGTTTGGGAATTCCAATCACCTGTAACTTGTTCCTCTTCATGGTATTCCATATAAATCTTAGGCTTTCTTCATATTTTTTTTTTTCATTCTTTTTTTCTGATTTTTCTTCAAGAGATTTCTCCTCAAACTTACTAATTCAGACTTCCATTGCTATTGTGTTCTCCTTACTCTTCTCTATTTTTCTATTGAAACTTTGAGAGTATCTAAATATCATCTTTTAAAATTATTTTCCAGTTAGTGCCATTACTTATTCTTCCTCAGAAATGTTTTCTGGCTCTGCATTTTGGTCATTTGTTTGAGCCATTTTCTCTTGTTTCTTTGTGTGAGCTATAATTATCTGTTGTCTCCTGGGCATTGTGGAGTTGCCATGTTTATAAAAACAAACAGTGCAGTTGTTGGACCCAGAAGGGAGAAATCTCTGGAGGGGCCCTTGCAATTCAAGGCTTTCATGAGGTGGTTGTGGAAGGAGTGTGACAGCAGAGTTCCTAGCCCTAGAAAGAGTTCTCTAGCTTTAATGTTATTTATGTTCAGGGAATTGTCTGGAAGTAGTCTATGGGTGCTCTTGATGGAGCTAGTTTCAGTGTCTGTTAGGACCACATGGAACCTGGGAGCAGTGTGTCTGGTTAAATGCTAGCCTGCTGAATCTGCTGGTTTTGTCAGTTTGAGCTGAGCTCACCCTGAATCCAGGCACCAAAGCAGAGCACTAAAGCTGTGTGACTCCCAAACACATGGCTCCTAGTTCCCAGAGAGCAGGCTCTACACTGGGAGTGGATGTGGGTAAGAGCTGGGCATGCTTCTGGTCACTAGGGATGAATGGGGAAAAAGACAAAATCACATCTTTTCCATTTTCCACATGAATCTGCTCTGCCAGGCTTCCTCTGCTGCCAAAACTACTTACAATATGGTGGAACCACATCTGGTCAGCTGTTCACCAATATGTCTCCTTCTTTGCCATCCCTGCTTGGTCTCTCCTCCCAGAAAGCTCTACATCCACCTCTCTAAATTTTCTTCTGAAATTCAGGGTGCCAGAATTTTCATCTCTGTCTGTTTTATTTTGTCTCTTATATCTTTGTTGTAGAGGGTCTGTTTAGTGCATCTACCTAGTGAGACATATTGTCCAAACTCTTCAAAGAGGTAATCTTGATAAATTTTCACAAAACAAACTACTAGGTAATCATAGTAGATTAGGAAAAAGTTTTAAGAAAATTAAAAACTGCATTTGTGAGAAAAAGGCCAGGGAAGTTGTGCCAAGGAATTTATTTTTTTTCATCCTGACAGTGTACCTCACCATTCTTCTGAGGGTAGAAAGGACTGTCTTATGAAAATTCATTTGGAAACCTTACCCCATCTACCCTACAACCCTAATATTGCCCCTTGTGACTTCTTTTTATTTCTAGACTTCAAAGAACATTTCAAAGGAACATGATTTGAATCCCACAAAGATGTTAAAACTGCCATTTTGACATGGTGTAAATCAGAGTATAGAAGTATTTGAGGATGGATTGTTATTGTTACTGTTTTGTGATATCATGTTGGTTCTGACTCACAGAGACCCTGTGTAGAGGTTCCAGGGAGCAGTTGGTGGGTTTGAGCCACTGATCTTGTGGTTAACAGTCCAGTGCTTATCGTACAGCAAAATGCTGCCTTCAGAAAGGTATAGACATAGATGGAGGCTATGTCAAGAAACATAGCTTCACATTTGATATTTTTGTGTAATAAAGATTTCTGTGATTTTTAAAGAATACTGTTTTTGCTTTTGCTCTTTGTGGCTTGGACATCTTCAGATGTCAGATTTGGCTCTGCCTTTTGGGGCTCAAATACTCTGTGCGCACTCTAGTTGGCCTTCTGTTTGGCTTGGATCTGCCTGCCAGAAGCTATTGCTTTCTTTCACCTCCCCACTCTCTGCAGAAATCCAGTGCTCCCACCTTCTTGTCTCTGCAGTAACAGAAATCTTTTAAAAATATTTTAAAGCCTGAGGACAGACTGTTATTTAGATCTTTCTTGGTGTTAATGACTCTCTCGCTTAATTTGTCTGATGTCTTCAACTTCAACAGGAGCTCTTGGTTAATTTGTACTCCTAACAACTTTTTCCCCCTGTTTTTTCTTATGCTCTTGGTTCTATAGTTTATACTCTGTCTCAGTTCTACACTGTTCATACACCTTCTGACTCCATCCTGCCTGCCATAGTGTGAGCCTCAACCCCTTTTTCATGGCTCACATGGTAGCTGTACTCTTATTAGAATGCCCATTTCTAGATGGGCTAATGTGCCAGACTGTAAAGCCATTTGAACTGCAAGGTCGGTGGTTCAGGCTCACCAGCTGCTCCTCAGAAACCCTGTATGGGGTTGCTATGGGCTGGAACCAGCTTGATGGCTCTTAACAACAACAACTCTGTCTGGAATCTTGGTGTGGTACTCTAGGATAAAGCGCTGTACCACAAGGTCAGTTTGAACCACAGGGTCAGCAATTCAAACTCATGAACTCCTCCTTGGAAACCCTATACAGAGTCACTTTGAGTTGAAACTGATTCGATGGCACTTAACAACAACTCTGTCTAGAATCCCACATGGAATTGGATTTTTAAGAATGGACTGAATTTGGTTGACCAGTCTGCAGCCCATCTGCAGTGCAGTAGTTTCCATGTTTTCCTCCTGCCTGTCTCCCCACCTCATTTCCCCAGATCCCATTCCTCTGCTTCCTGATCACTTGCCGCTCAGTCCTAACTGCTATTTCAGCAGTGGCACAACTCAGCATAGACTGTGGCTGCAGGTACTGGGAGAGTACATGGAAGCCATTCCCTAGGGGCCTAACCACTGTTAGTGCCAAGGAGTGATTTTGTATGTGGTGCTGCATGCTTACAGTAACAGATAACCTGACATGAAGTGACTGGTGATAATCAATAGTATTGACTCCTATACATTGTTTGGCTACCTGTGTAGTGCAGTGAATTATTTCATGTGGCTCTTTTACCAATTGTCTTTGTAACTCCCACCAAACAATTATGGGTGTAGGTAAGAGGGAGTGGAAGATGATGCTGATAAGATTATGTAATTCACTTGTGAGTGATTGTTAACAAGGTTAATTGTAATTGTAAAAACATGGAACTCTAATGTAACTATACAATTCAGAAGCAGGAAGAGGAAGATCTCACTACCAACGAAAAGGAAAAACTTTTGGACCCTGAAACCCCTGCACGTTGGACCTCATCAACCCTGGGACAGAAAGCTGGGACACTGGAGGAATATCAGGGTAGTGACAGAGGAGTAGCCGCAGAACAGCAGCAGAAGAACCAAGAGCCAGAGCAGTGGGCTTCCTGGTCCATGGGGCAATAAAGCTGTGTGACTTTGGGCAGAAGCCTCACTTGCGGAATGGGGTGCCTCCAGGCATTTAATTGGGGAGCTAGGCTTGCTGACCCACATAAATAGAGCTGAGTGTCTTTGGGCTGATGTTTACAGTGGAGTGTGGAGTGTCCTTTGGACAATTATCAGTAGTGTTACAAGAGCTTTGTAAGATTGCTAGAGCAGGGCAGAGGCCAAGGGCCTGTGACTGAGAGACCAAGGACCAGAGATGCTTGCCTGGGAGCATGACAAGGAAGAGGATGTACTGACCAAAAAACCATTCCCTGTACATTCCTAACTCTGAATTGTAATGTTCTAATCCCAAATTGAGTTCAAGTCCTGGTGTGGTGCTGTAGCACTGAACTGCTAATCACAAGATTGGTGGTTGAAACTCACCAGCTGTCCTTGGAAAACTTATACAGGGTCACTATTGAGTTGGAACCCACTTGACAGCACTTAACAACAATAATCCTGAACTCTGAACTTCCCGTCTTGTTGTTGTTGTTAGGTGACATCGAGTCGGTACTGACCCATAGAGACCTTATGCATAGCAGAACGAAACACTGCCTGGTCCTGGGCCAACCTCACTACTGTTGCCACGCTTGAGTCCATCTATGCTGCCACTTGGCCAATCCATCTAGTTGGGGTGCTTCCTCTTTTTCTCTGACCCTCCACCCTACCACACATGATGTCCTTCTCCACCAACTGGTCCTTCCTGACAATATGTCCAAAGTATGAGAAATGAAGTTTGGCCATCTTGGCCTCCACGGAGCACTCTGGCTGCACTTCTTCCAAC
>NW_006408702.1:250909-252566 GCF_000296735.1 Chrysochloris asiatica
TGAGGATTTTTGTTTTCTTGACATTGAGATGTAATCCATACCGAAGGCTGTGCTCTTTGATCTTCATCAGTAAATGTTTTAAGTCCTCTTCACCTTCAGCAGGCAAGGTTGTATCGTACACTTCCCTAGTAAACCCCATAATTGTGAGCATGGTGTCTGAGTTCTGTGTGACCATTGCAATGAATTGTTGAACCCAACTGAGTATAGAGTGCTGTAGGAGGGATGGCAGATTTGATAGAGATGATAAAAAGCTGGAGACAAGTCTGACCTCAAACTCATAGGAATCAGCCTGATTCTCCACCTGTCCCCTTATATGGTTAGAGGAGGTCAAATGCCACCCTACAACCTTTTTACACTGCTCCTCTGCCTTGTCCCCCAACCCACCACTATCCTCCAGTTACTTACAGAGCAACTTCTGTGGGCACTGTATTAGGTGCTGGTGTGGCATGAATATGGGCATCTTTTCATAAGTACTTTGAAAGAGTAGTTTCTATCTCTAGGTTTCTTGTCACCTTCCAAAGCCTTTCCTCTTTGTCGGACAAAGTATTCCTTTGTGAACGTGTTAATTTTGTGTCTGAGTGCATTAGAAGCAACAGTTACCCTGGATTATGCATAAAATTTTTCAGGATTCTCCACTGCGCTCTGAGGAGGGTTCCTCACAACATTGACACAACTACATCTCTTAAGCATGGGGCCATGCACATCCCAGTAGACAGAAATAGCTTCCAGATTCGCATGGGGACCATCCCAGACTCACCATTTTGTGAGGCCCTGGGATACAGGCTCTTAACTATGAGTGACCCTACATGATCCCTCTGAGTCCTAGTTCTAACTATTCACATCCTCTGCTGCCTTTCAATAGTTGGTTTTCCCCCCACCCATTTGCCAGAGCCACCCGACAACCTTTACAGGATATAGGCCTGTGAACATGTTTCAGTTTACTACAGAAAGACATATAAGCAAGAGGAAGAGGAGAAAGATAGCCAATAAGAAAGAACCAGACTGACTAAAGCAGTGTGGTGCCTGGTTTAAGTGGCAAATTTTTAAAGAGCTTTGGGAACAAAGGATCAGGGAATAAACATGTGCACTGATGATCCTTCTGCATCTTTCTGTGAAAAAATGAATGAGACAAGGGTAGCAAGGTGAGGTGACCCAGAGAAGGCTTCAGGAGAGTGGAGACAAGAATCTGAGTAGACAGTCCTGCAGTAATAGTCCTCATAGGTGGACAAGAAGGCTGGATGGTGTGGGAGGAAGAGCAGGAGTATACCCACAAACACGTAGAGACTCGACAGAGGATATTTGTGTGTGGCTATTTACCTTTGATGCTTTTGAGTTACGGTGTTGGAGGAGAATATTGAAAGTGCCATGGGCTTCCTAAAGAACCAATAGATCCATTTTGGAAGAAGTGCAGCCAGAGTGCTCTTTGGAAGCCAAGATGGGCAAATTTCGTCTCTCATACTTCAGACATATTGTCAGGAAGGATCATTTGCTGGAGAAGGATATCATGTTTGGTAAGGTGGAGGGTCAGAGAAAAAGAGGAAACCCCCCAGTGAGATGGATTGGCCAAATGGCAGCATCAATGGACTCAAGCGTGGCAACAGTAGTAGTCAGGTTGGGCCAGGATCGGGCAGTGTTTCATTCTGCTGTGTATAAGGTC
>NW_006408702.1:253096-254701 GCF_000296735.1 Chrysochloris asiatica
GGTCAGATAAAGACTGGTGGAACCTCTGAGCCTATGGCCCTTAGTACCGTTCAGATCTAGACAGGAACTCACTCCAGGGCTCAGTTTTCAGTCAAACAATACACAAGTCTATAAGGGGAATGATAATGATAGGGAGGTTCATACAGGCCCTTAGAATAATCAGCATTTGAGATCAAATGGGCGGCATTTACCCAAGGACAAAGTTCAGAATGGTTAAGAAAAAAAGGAGGAAGGGAAACAGAAAATAGGAAGCAAGTGGGATAAGTGATGTTTCATTGTGGGGATTGCAGTGTTGTTGTTAGGTGCCATCAAGTAGACGCTAACTCCTAGTGTCCCTGTGCACAACAGAACGAGGCACAGTCAGTGCTGAGCTTGAGCACATTGCTGCTGGCACTGTGCCAGTCCATCTAGTTGGATGTTTTCCTCTGTTTCGCTGACCTTTCAATTTACCTAGCAGGAGATCCTTCTCCAGGAACTGGTCCCTCCTGACAATCTGTCCAAAGTATGAGAGACAAAACCGTGCCATCCTGACTTCCAAGCGAGCATTCTGGTTGTACTTCTTCCAACACAGATTGGCTAGTTCTTCTAGCAGTCCGTGGTACTTTTAATAATGTTCTCCAGCACCATAAATCAAATTCATCAATTCTTCTACTCCCTGGCCAACTTTCACATGCATAGGAAGTGACTGAAAATACCATGGCTTGGGTCAACTGTACCTTAGTCCTCAAATTGACACTGTTGCTCATGAACACTTTAAAGAGGTCTTGTGCAGAAAATTTGCCTAATGCAATATGTCATTTGGTTTCTTTGTTGTTTTTGTTGTTAAGTTTTTATTGTGAATTATGTGGGTTTACATGGGAGAACATCAGTTTTACATTCATCTTATTATATTTCGTTTCATTGCAGTGATTACAATTCCCTGGATGCATCATCAAATAGCCAAAGGATGCACGCTACAGGCCCATCCCCCTGGCTGTCAGCACACAGCCTCTTTCCCTCCCTGAGTCCTGTGTCCCCAACAACTCCATCTGTCCACGTCATCATCTCTGTCTCCATGCGTAGCTTCACTGCCTCTCTAGGTAGGGACACGCTCTCTGCTCATCTCACTTGATGGTCCCAGGGAACTCTGCTCCTGGGCTACAAAATCAATCACTCTCTTCCTTTTGTCAAAAAACATCTACCTCTACATTTCTTACTCTCACAGTCAGTCCTGATGGCAATTATTCACTATTGTACCACAAGAGTCTTATCCCCATTACCTTTCACCAGCCCAGTCCCAACAGATTGGAAATCATTCAGTGGAGGTTCTACCCACCCCTAACCCATCTAGAACTAGGCTCCCTCATGAAAGCTTGTAAGCCAGTCACTTCTTGCCTTTATAGCCCCCCACTATTTTGGATAATCAATGTCTAAGTAACCCATCCCTGTCAACCCTGTGTAACAACGGGGTGGGAATGATCCTTGCTGTAAAGATTTGTTCCCTTTTTTAAGCCACTACATCCATACGTATAGGTAAAGTTCATCAAATTGTAGCAGGTTACTTTTTTTCCCTCTTCTTTCTTCTTCTAGTCAAGTTCTGATCATCCAACCATTGAAGCCAGGTCA
>NW_006408702.1:262598-276008 GCF_000296735.1 Chrysochloris asiatica
GCTGAGTTTGTGTTTTTTGTGATGTTTCTTGTCTGTTTCTTCTTAGTTTTCATGTTTGCTTGTTCTGCTTAGAAGTTCATTTTCATGGGAAGTTGTGAAGTATTAACTTTCTTTGGGGTTACCTTATAGTCTATTAACTTTTCTCTCCATTTGAATTTGTTATAGTTTTGTTCTGTTCTGGACTCTGCTATCTGTCAGTTGAGTTCCAGGTGGTGTTGCCATGCCTCACAATCTCTGGTTGTTGTCTGTTCTTGTTGTTTTTCAGTCCAAAGACCTCCCTTTATGGCGTTTTGAAGTGCTGTATTGGTTTTGATAAAATCTATTAGATTCTGTTTATCCTGTAATGTTTTGATTGCACCATCATATTTGATTGATAGTTTTGCAGGATAGACGATTCTTGGTTGGAAGTTTTTTTCTTTTAGGGTGTTATATATGTCTCCCCATTGCCTTCTTTCCTGCATGGTTTGTGCTGAATAGTCAGACTTAATCTGATTTGTTTGCCTTTATAAGTGACACTTCTCTTCTCCCTGGACGCTTTTAGGATTCTCTCCTTGTCTTTGATTTTGAATAGCTTGGTTATAATATGTGTTGGTGACTTTAAGTTGTTCCTTTTTATGTTATCCAGCATGAATGAATCTTAGACTCTCTTCAGATTTTTTTATCCTTTTTTCAGCTTGCTCTTCTATCTTAGCAGTGTTGAGAGATTTGTCTTCCAGCTTGCTAGTTCTGGCTTCCATCTCTTCTGTTCTGCTCCTTTCCCCTTTCAGTGTATTGTCCATTTCTGATAATTTATTATTAATCATCTTACCTCTTTTTGCTGGTTTTGAGTTGTTTCCAATGCTGTATCAATCTTGTTTGATTGCTCATGTAGTACTTTCCTGACTTCTTCGTTGTTTTCCTCCACCCCTTTTCAGAGTATTTGAATTTGTTTCCATATCATTCTTATGAATTCCTTCTCAGGCAAATCCAGAACCTGCTCTTCTTCTGGGGAGCCTTTGTCTCTAGCACATTTGTCTCAGTTACTCTTTTCTGGTTTTGGACATGTTTTGAGATCATTTGTTGTGTTTGAGATATTTTGTTTGTCATTTCTAGTAGTTACTTGGGTTTTTTAATGCTTAAATGGATGTTTGTTGTTGTGTTGTTAAGGTTACTGGGTGTCTGCTGGTGGATATGATCATGAGTTAGGCTTTCCTTTTCTCATGTTATGCTTAGCATCTGTTATTGGCTCTTGTTTCAATGGTGGAATATTATGGGGTATGCTTGTAGCTTGGCTATATGTCCATGATTGCTGTCTCTTCTTGGGTAACATAGGGAGAAAAAGCTCCCACCTCCAGGAAAAATGTGTCATCAAAAGGCCCAATATAAAAGCAGAGACAAGAACCTCCACTTTGAAACAAAAATAAAACTGTGGCCGACTGTCCAGTTGCCTCGCTATACAGGCTGTGTGTGTGCACCGTAGAAGCCTCCAGTAGTGGGTGGGGATGTCCACTTGCTCAGGCCCCTCCTTTAGTCACCACCACAGAGGTGCACAGTAGATATTGAGAAGTTAATGGGAGAAAGATTATTTACTATTATTGTCTCTGAAGGTCAGTTAAGTATGTGCGTGTGCACAGCATAATTCTTGAAATAGTTGCATCTTTTTATGTTGGGGTTTTACAGATTGCTCATATGGTTTGTATGTCAGGTCAAACGTGCTTTTTCTTCTTGCTGTGTAGGCAGGGGTTAATGGTCCTGCACAAGTTAACTTTAGGGCTGGGACCCACAGGCAGAAGTCAAAAGCAGCAGCCAAAGAATTGGCCCTTGGACCAATGGGGCTCTTTCTCTCTGCTGTGGGAAAGCTGTGGTTTCAATGCTGGACTTTTTTTGGGGTACGCACCCCCCCCTTGCCTGAAGGCATCAGGGCTATGCAAAGAAGGTACTACAGGGAAGAGGAGGAAAAAAATGGGTTGAATCCCCCCACACCTCCTTTTGCAAATGTCACTGCACGGCTTTTAGCATTGGTTCCCTGTGCAGGTCTGGCTGTAGCACGGCCCTCTGACTTCTACCCAGGTGGGATGGCCGCAGAGGGAGTCCGTGTCTTGACTGATTCAAAATCGCAATGTTTTCCTTTATACCGTGATTTTCTGACTCTTATGCAAGATCCAGAGTTCTGGTGCAGTTTCATGAGAGCTGCATCTCTGGGTTTTCAGCCCCTCTCTCAAGGAGCCTGTCCTACCTTACTCTGCTCTGCTGCTGCCAAACCAAAAGTCCTGTCACTTGATTTCTTAACTGCTGCTTCTGTGAGTATTGCTGATGGATCCTAGCAAAAGGCAATATTTGACAGCTTCAATATATTCTCAGCTTAATCATGATGTTATTTGTTAGTCCACTGGTGAGGATTTTTATTTTCTGTACATTGAGATGCAACCAATACCGAAGGCTGTTGTGGCCTTTGATCTTCATCAGTAAGTATTTTTAGTCCTCTTTATTTTCAGTAATCAAGGATGTATTATCTGTGTCTTGCAAATTGTTAATGATGTGATAATCTTCTTCATATAATCCAGTTTCTCGGATTATTTGCTCAGCACACAGATTGAATAAGTATGGTAAAAGAATACAGTCTTGGCATATACCTTCCTGATTTTAAACCATTCAGTGTCCCATTGTTCTCGTCATATGACTTTGCCTCTCAGTCTGTGTACAAGTTCCTCATGAGCCCAGTTGAGTGTTATGGAATACTCATAATCTGCAGTGTAGTCCATAGCTTGTCATGATCTACACAGTCAGAAGCTTTTGCATAGTCAATAAAACACAGGTAAATGTCTTTCTGGTATTCTCTGCTTTCAGCCAAGATCCATCATATGTCAGCAGTGATACCTTTCACTTCACATCCTTGTATGAATCTTCTTTGAACTCTAGCACTTCCCTGTCAGTGTAATATTGCTGCCATTTTTGAATGATTCGGAGTTAAAATTTTACTTAGATGTGATGTTAATGATATTGTCCAGAGATTTCCTCATTCTGTTCTGTTCCATCTCTGTGGAATAGGCACAAATATGGAACTCTTCCAATGATTTGGCCAGGTAGCTGTCTTCCAAATTTCTTGGCATAGATGAGTGAGTGCCTCCTGCAGTGTCTCAGTTTGTTGACAAACTTCAGATCGTATTCCATCACTTCCCAGAGCCAGTGACTTCTTCCTTCAGTACCATTTCCCTAAATCTGCGAGTCAAAACTAGCCTATCAGCTCTCTGTTCTTTTAAAAGACACTAACAGAGACCCTTAGAAGCCTTGGTGTTAAATGTTAGGCTGCTAATTGTGAGTTCAGTGGTTCAAACCTATCCACAGTTCCAGAGACGAAAGATAAGGCTGGCTGCTCTCAGTCTCTGAAACCTTACAGAGCAGTGTGCTGTCTTAGAGCATCATTATGAATCAGACTCGACTCAACAAGTGTAGGTGTTGTTTTTGTGTTTGGAAATATTGTTTGTCTCCCTTAGCAATGTCTCCTTTAATTCTCAACTCTGACATCATTCCTCAGCGCCTCAGGCATCATGCCAGTCCTCTTGTTCCCACAGCACCATGTGTCCTACTATGTGCTATCCACTACTACATTTGGTAGGAGACCCTGCTATATGAAAATTATCTGTCAGAAGGCTTACCAGCGTCATGGGGAAGCTGGCCAACTCTAGAGTCAGACATACCTTAAATCCCAATTTAACAACTTAAAAGCTGTATGATTTTAGGCTTGGAAAGAGTATGTAATCTGCCTAAATGTTAGTAGTGTTGAGGCCAATGATATAGTGCTTTTGCAAGAATGAAGTAAGATCTTTCTAAAACACTTTATCATTCATATATATTCAATAAACATGAACTATTTTTATTATTTCACTAGACCAAAATAAAGGGTAGGAATTGTACTTGGCCTACTTCTTATTCTCCGGTCTTTGTTACCTGAAGTGTGCAACAGAAGTAGAGATTCTGAAGTGTGAGTATGTAAGCCAGCAGTGAAGAAGGGCTTTGGTTATCAAATTCATTAAAATCAGTTTCTTCTAATTTAGTAGTTGTTGATGATCTACTGTGTATAAAGCATCTTATTAAATTATAATTCACCGTGAAATCTTATTTTATAAAAGCTTTGTAGACCAGAAAGATTATAACTGTGTAAGAGATTTAATGAAGTTGATATGTATTTAAAGAAGTTAATACCTTTTTAAAAATGCATGCTTCTAAAAAAGTGTTTGAAAATATTCTCTTTTTTTAAAATATCATGTAGATAATTTAAATTAGTTTTAAGGATTATTTGGGTATTCACTGTAAATTACTCTGAATTCACTGTGAAATCCAAATTTTATCGTAATTAAAAGTGTGTCACTGTGACTAATGATATCTCTGACTTATTGAACTCTGATGATTGGTATACCATTGATAGAGCAGTCCACACAACCTGTTTGAGTCACTCACTTTGATGTTGTATTTATAGTATTGCCCCATCATTTTCTTGAGAAGCATGCATCATTCACCTTCGGATAAAATAAATGAGTTTCAGACTTGCCAGCCTGGCCTAAACAAAGACCTTATTCTGTTCTGGCCCATGCTGTTGCTCTGTGCTAGCTTTCACAGAATGGTTAAAGGAGCCGAGACACACAGGAGCTTTTGTTCCATCTTCAGCCATGTGGACTGCATATGCCAGAGCTTTGAGGTTTAAAAAAAAAAGTTGGAGTTTGTGCAGGACTCCTAGATTTTGCTAATTTCCAAGTAAAATGTGACTTTGATCTGTTTGTCTGGAATAAGAAAAAGAGGGAAATATTTTACACACATTACAGCACTTTAAAAAGCCACATGAGAAAGTTATTTGTTGCTTTAGCCTTTATGCAAATGAATAACATCCTTCCTTTTATAAGTTTGTATGATGAGCCTTGTATATACAAGAATTTTTTTTAAATAGTATAAAATGACATATTTCTTGCACGGTATTGATTTATTAAAATTAATGGGAAGAAGAGTGTAAACCACCTCATTAACTAGTAAATGAATGGTCTCTTCCAAAGTTACTGAGTCAAGAGTTTCTGTTTCTAACGGTCTTCAGAAGTATTTCAAAGCTTTTTCATGCAGACTTACTAATTTTTCAGCTTCATTATAATTACAAATGCCAATCTATTGTGTTACCAATAACTGCTCCTGGCCAAGAGCAGACTGTCATGAGGTTGCCACAGACCACCCTTATTGCCTGTGACCTTACCCAGTCTCGAGGCATCTCAGCCTTTCCAGCAGGCTGTGCTGTGTCAGCTAAAGCCACAGAGTTGCCTGATTGTCCCTTTTTAACCCTCCGTTCTTTGTTGTAGTGTTGTCTTTATATTCAGAAGAGGATAGTCAAAGACTAAGCCCCAGTGCTTCTGCCAGGAATCAAACTTGGTATCACACTATTCAGTCTTCATAACAAGTCTATGAGATAGGCATTAGTCTCTCCATTTTACAAAAGAGGGAAGAGGTTCAAAGTCTTTCATATGCCTGGGGTCGTAATCAGGCCCAGTTATGTTTTAGTCCAAAGTCCATTGACCTCATCTAAGGTCAGTACTGCTTTTTCTCATTCTATATCAGACTGTGATACTTGGAAAGTTTGCATCTGTATGAAATACTCATGTCTACATGGTATTAGTGTACTGGTAAATAGTAGATTTGAATATAGGTGCAGTTCAAGGACAGGTATGTATTGCTTCATGTCTGTTCAGACAGAGTCCACCTACATGTATGTCCAGGGTTCCATAAGGTTTGGTTTGGTTTAAGGAAAACAGCTCTCCTTTTGTTTATTGTTTCCCCTGAATGGTTTTAAAGACCCCCCAAACCCAGGCTCTTGCAGTAATAAACTGTAGGTGGGATACAGGCAGGTACGGCAAGGACATGGCCCTGGACACGGGTTCTTGGGCTTTGTCCAGTGGGCAGAACAAGGCTGTTCCTGCTGCTCAGGCAGCAGAAGAGTGGGTGGGGTGGGGTGCACTGCACTTCCTCCTCACTCCCTTCTCTCCCACTCGCACGGCCTCGCCCAGTTCCTGCAGGCTCCACCAGCAGCTGCACCCTGGCAGCAGCAGTGGCAGTGAGGATGACCAGAAGCAGACTCCCATAAGCTTTAGTATAGTTTTCACAAAATCCAAACCACATATCATCCTGTTTCACAGAAGATCATACTATGGATGTTAAGCAATGCATACCTGTATAGAAAAATGTTAGTGCCATTTTCTACATGCCAAAGAGTATTCTTTCTTAATTGGCATTCTACTTTAGATCATACTCTTAAATATTTCTCTTAACAATAATAATTAGTAATAATTACTGCCATATATTGGAAAAGACTGTATACCAAGAATTCAGCTGGATTATTTATCAACTTAGTAATTGTCACCAACTAAAGGAATAACATTGTTCTCCCCCTAGTACAGAGGAGGAAATTGAGGCCACACAGTAAGTAGCCGAACCAGCATTCAAGCCCAGATTGCTTGAACATAAGTCTGTGCTCTTGCTCCCTTAATCAATGTTTTTCACATCCCAACACTGTGTAAACTTTAAAATCATAAGTCTCAACAGAGACTAAAAGCATTACCTTGTAAACAGGAACCATGCAAGCATGCCCTTTCTCACCACCCTGTTTAGTATTGTATTAGAAGTCTTAGCCAGAGCAATAAGAAGAAATGGAAATAAAAGACATTGAAATTTGCAAAGAAATAAAAATATCACTATTTACAAATGATATGATACTGTATATACATATAAAATCCCAAAGACTCAGCAAGAAAATTACTAGAACTAATGGAAAAGTTCAGCGAAGTGCCAGGGTCCAAGTTCTAGAAACAAAAATCCGTTGGATTTCATTATACTAACAAAGAAAGCTCTGAAAAGGAAGTCAGGAAAACAACACCATTTGCAAAAGACCTATATAAACAGAACCATGAACTACTACTGAAAGATACCAAAAGAATATAAGCAAAATATTATCTATGTCCACGCATAGGAAGACTTAACATTGTAAAAATGTCAGTTGCTAGCCAAAGTGATCTGCAGATAATGCAATCCTGATCCAAATTCCATCGTTCTTTAAAGACATGGAAAAGCTAATTACCAACTTTCCATGTAAAAGAGACCCAGGATAAACAAAGCACTAGTGAAGAAGAAGAAAAAAATAACCAAACAAAACTAGTAACCCAAACAGCCTGGTACTGGTACTAAACCAGAAACAGAGACCAACGGAACAGAATTGAGAATTCAGAAGGAAATCCATCCACAGAGAGACAGCTAATCTTTGACAAAGTGCTGAAACTCATTAAATGTGGAAGAGATTGCCTCTTTGAAAAATAGAACTGGTAAAATTTGCCGGAAAGTTAAACAGAACCTATGTCTCACACCAATAAAGAAATGAACTCAAGATGGATCCAAGTTGAAAATACAAGAGGACTTTAAGAAGTTTGTGGAAAAATTTTGTCTTTTAATTTCATTTTTCCACAAACTTTTTGAAGCCTCTTCATAGAAATACCATATGATTCAGCAATCCCACTAGTAGGTATACATCTTAGAGAAATAGGAGCCATGACATGAACAGATATGTGAACACTCATGCTCATCAGAGCCCTGTTCACAACAGTGCAAAGATAGAAGCAACCTAACTGTCTCTCAGTGGATAAATAGGTAACATACGATACATATATACAATGGAATACTATATGATGTTAAAGAACAGTGATGATTCTGTGAAACATTTCATAGCATGGATGAACCTGGAGGACATTATGCTGAATGAAACTATTCACAAAAGGACAAATATTGCATGAGACCACTATTCTAAAAAAAAGGTAAGAAAAAGTTTTCACACAAAAAGAAATAATCTTTGATGATAACCAGGAGTGGGAAGGGGGAGAGGGTAAATTACTAACTATATTGTTGATTGTTGTTGTTGTTGAGTGCCGTTGAGTTGTTTCCGACTCATAGCAACTCTGTTTAGGGTTTCCAGGGAGCGGCTGGTGGGTTTGAACCACTGACCTTGCAGTTCCAAACTGACCTTGTGATCCAGCACATTATCCTGTAGCACCACACCAGGAGTCCTGCTAACTGCACAGTAGACAACATATCAATTTGGGAGAATGGTTAGGCAATAATCAGCAAACACTGACAAAGACATAGGAGCACACAGGGTGGAGTACAAGAGTAACAGATAAATATTATGTGTACAGTCCTGTACTGGCAATAATAATAGATGCATAGATACGCATGGTGAACTGGTGTGAGAAGGACAATGGACTATACTCAGGAATATATACGCCCATCCTCTGCCATTGAGTCAATTCTGACTTATACCAACCCTATGTAGAGTTTCTTAGGATAAATCTTTAATGGAGTAGACAGCTTCATCTTACTCCTTCGAAGTGACTGGTGGGTTTGAACTCTGACCTTGCAGTTAGCAGTCCAGCACTTAGCATACAGCAGCAGCAGAACTTCTTTGACGCTGTACAGGAGGACGTAAAAGAGGACTGCTATTAGAGTTCCAGTTCTTACATGCATGGGTTTATTCCAAACAAACATCGTTAAACGTGTCTCTCAGATCAGTGGGTGGCTTCAGGCAAGTTTTCTCAGTAATACGCTTGTCTTAGTCTCCTTGGTGGTGGTGTTGTTAAGTGCTTTTGACTTGGTGCTGACCCATAGTGACCCAGTCTAGGGTTTCTGAGGAACAGCTGGTGAGCTTGAACCATTGACCTTGTAGTTCAAAGGGTTTTGCAGTCTGGCGTATTAACCCACAGCGCCACATCAGAACACAATCTTTCTCTCACTCTCTCGATAGATGATAGATAGATAGATAGATAGATAGATAGATAGATAGATAGATAGATAACATATATACATATCAAATTAACACAGTAGCTTCTATAGTATCTGCTTGGCCAGTTAAATTCAAAGCAGAGAATGTGGGTCTGAAGGTTATGGTAACTTTTTGGAGATTCCAAAGCAGGTAATCTTGATAAGTTATCTCAAATGACACAGGACAATCCCGGGGACTTATTTAAAAGTTTTAAGAAAATTGAAAGCTGTATTGATGAGAAAAAGTCCAGGAAAATTGTGTTGAGTAATTGTTTTCCATCACAACAATGCATTTGCTCATTCTTGAGGGCAGCAAGAGCTGTCCTATGAGCATTTCATTGGGCAACCTTATCCATCCACCCTACAGTCCTGATTTTTCCCCTTCAGACTTATTTTCATTCCCCAAATTCAACACTTCAAAGGAACTTAATATGAGTTCCTCGAGGATGTTAAAACTGTCATTTTAAAGTGGTATAAATTGAAGAGAGTAGAATTTCTTCTAGGAGAGATTAGAGATGGAAACACTGCTTTCAGAAGTGTATAGACCTAGATGGAGGATATGTTGAGAAACACTAGTTTCACATTTTGATATTTTGGTTTAATAAGAGTTTCTTTGGTGTTATAGCAATACCTTTTGACTTATGCTTGTATGGGTTGACAAAAATAAAAACAAAAAACAAAACCACACCCACTGCCATATAGTTGCTTCCAACGCAGAGTGACCCTGTGTAGGGTTTTTGAGACTGTAAATCTTTACAGGAGGAGAAAGCTTCCTCTCTTAGAGAGGGTGATGGGTTTGAACTGCTGAGCTTGGAATCTGCAGTCCAGTGATTATCCTACAACACCACCGGACTCTTTGTAGATTAGATGATATATATACATATATATATTTTTAACTAAAAGAAAAAATATTACAAAGCTTTTTATATGCTACATTTCCCCTTTGAAGTCTCCAAATTTTCCCCTCAGCCCTATGTCAACACTTTTTAAAATCTATGAAAATACCAGCCGTATTGGTTAAGGTGTCTTGCAACCACTTCTCAGACTAAGGCATAGAGCCTTTCATATATATTTACAATCTGCTGGTGAGCTTCTGTTTTCTGCCAGGCATCGTAGCCACATTGAGTATTGATGAAACCTTCGGCAGGACCTTTAGTCCAGTAGGAAAATGGCATGCCGCATTACTCTTAACTTGCATTAGCATCTGTGCGATTGAAGTAAATATTTTGGTTCCCATTATCAGCTGTAAAAGTCCCATAGTACTACCAATATTCTTGGGTGAAGTTTATGACGTTTGGCAAATCATTGTAGTCCCTGTACACTGTAATGTTGTTGTTTATTTAAAAATGCAGATGGTATTTGATCCAGCCTTGAGCACAAATGCTAGCACCCCAACAGTGGTCTCTAGGAAGAAAATAATTCCCAGGAATGCAGAAAACTGGTGCTGTTTGGTCAGTTCTGACTCCTGGCAACCCCTTACATTATGGAACAACTCTGCAGGGTTTTCTTGGATGTAATCTTTACAGAAGCAGCTTACCAGGCCTTGTTTCCATGACTCCAATGTACTCTGTGAATCCCAAAATCAGTCCTTCCACCACAAGAAAGTGTCAGATTGGGTCAAAGACGCTAAGATTGGTGATAAAAGAGTTGTTCGGTAGAATTCCCTGTTCATTTCATGCTCACCATCAATTCCAAGGAACACTATTCCCCAAAACCAAAATAGGACTTTGAAACCAATTATGAAATATTGTATGCAACAACTGACTTCAGGAGCCTTGGAGTGTTACTCGGACATCCTCTGGGTTCAATAAGATGCTTGTCCCAGCAGCCCGAGTTTGGAACCGCAAAGCATGGTTCCTGTGATCGGGAGCTCACAGACACTACTCAGGGTGAGGTGGTCATGGAACCTACTAGTGGAGAGTGGATCCCACACCTTCAACCCCTGGTGCACTAAGGCTGACAGAGAAGAGGAGTTGAAAGCAAGTGGAGAAGTCGAGTACCGCAAAGCCGAAGCCTCACTGAAGCTGGCCCCCAGCCCAAATCATGCAATAGCATCCACCCACCAGACTGCCCCTTGGGCAGTGGAAAAACCACTTGGGGACCATATCTGACTTCCCCTGGCTTCACAAGAGGGAAAGAGAATCAAACTCAAAATCAGCCCATGGCCAATTCCTGTGAAGTGAAGGTCAGACAGGTTTTTATCCTATTCTGACACCAACCATTCCTCCCACAGCACTCTCTGCTTCACATCTGGATTTGATAATCCACTGCAATAGCCACACAGAACTTACAACAACACTCACAATGATGGGGCTTGTTAGGGACGTGAACAGAGTACAATTCAGGATCAGAAAAACTCGGGACATAGCAGTTCTCCAGTCAGGAACACCTTTTGTCTGTCTGTCATGCTGCAGGCCCGTCTCACTCTTGTCTTTGGCTTCACAGCCACGTGGCCCCTTGACCTCTGCCCTAGTCCGTGGACCTAGAGCCTGCCGCTGCTCTAGCTCTCCATGCCTCTGCTGAGCCTCCGCTTTTCTCATACTCCGCCCATGCTCTTCCTTCTAGATGGTCCTGAGATCTTCTGTTCCTGCTTCTAAACCTAGCTGGATGGTCAAACTAACCAGTCCCAGCCTTAGAGTCTTGTATATTTCATTTACATGGTCCCAGCCAATCACTTTTTGAGAATTAAGACATTGGATAGAAAAGCCATTATCAAGTAAATTCAGTCAGGCTTTGGCAGGGCAAACGTGGCTATGGCAGATTCTTGCTTGCTGACTCAAGGACCTTCCCACCCCTTGCCAAAAATTTCCATTTGTGATTAAAGAATCTGTATGCATATCAGAGAACTTTAGACAAATAGTTAAATTTAGAATAGAAATTCTTGGGATTGTTTTGGAAGCTTTTAATTGCAAGTGAATTCTGATCATTCTATCTAGTTTTTCTATGTATGTTTTTTACATTGTGTTTTTAAATTTATAGACTTTTATGTTAGTAGTTGTGTCTGTACATACTTACTAAAGTAATGTTATGTAATATTTTGCTAATTATATGTTCTGCTGATCAAAGGTACATATTGTATAGTGATTTAAATTTCGCAGGTTACTTTCATATCATTTTCTGTAATAAGTTGGTAAGGCACAAAGAGACCAGGTGCAAAATAAGATGCTGCTCACGTGGCTAGTAAATGAAAGAGTAGACACATTTATATCATATTATTCCCCACATTGGATCCTGGTGTGGTGCTCTACGATAAACACTATCCACAAGGTTTGCGGTTCAAACCTACTCCTCAGAAACCCGATACAGAGTCACTGTAAGTTGAAACCGACTCAACAGCACTGAGAAGCCCCCACATTGTGCTGATTTGTTAGTGGCACACTTTGGATTGCTCCATTGCCAGTCTTTCCTTTTTATGCATGTTGGCATCTTGCTTTAGCAACGCAGTTCTGTAATATTTTCCCTCTTTTTATAGTTGTTTTTCCTTTGGGTACTTTTTATATGGTGATAAGGCAGTGTGAATGTTTTTGAGGTTGGTGTTTCATTTTTACTAATTCTTTTCTCTTTTAGAGAATAAGCAAATAGTTGTAGTATCGGAACCGACTCGACGGCACTTAACAACAACAACAACAATAGTACTGATATAAAAATTCAATGTTAAGAAAAAGAATAGTTTAGGTGGCTTTAAACAATTAAATGTAAAGTGGTGATGATAATCAGGTAAAAAGACTTTCAGACAAGCAAAAGGAAGAAAAGTAAGCATTGGAAATGTCCTGATTGGTATTCTCTGCATTGCATTCTTCTCAAGGGTTTATTTTTTGCTGTATTTACAATCACAATGATTGCTAATCAGGACAGGTTTCCTTGGTACATTTTTTTCAATGTTTTACCTGTGCTTTTTAATGTTGTTGTTGTTGTTAAGTGCCTTCAAGTCAGGTCCGACTCATGATGACCCTGTGTTTGTTGGTAAGTGCCGTCAAGTTGATTCCGACACATAGCGACCCTGTGTAGGATTTCCAAGGGACAGCTGGTGAGCTTGAACCACTGGCCTTGCAGTTTAAATGACTTTGCAGTTTGACACATTAGCCCACAGCACCACACTTGGACCCTGTATAGCTTTTCCAAAGAGCAGCTTGTGAGCATCAACTACCGACCTTGTGGTTCAAACTGACATTGCAGTATAGTACATTAACCCATGGCGCCGTACCAGGATTCATGCTTGTTAATAAGCATGGTTAAAATAAAAGGCAACAGTGCCTACATGATTATTCTCAGATGCTGGTTTTCCTAATACCTCTAGCACTCTCTAAACTTACTTAGCATAGTTAAAAAAACAAAAAACAAAGTGTCAGCTGTTGTTGTTGTTGTTAGGTGCCATCGAGTCAGTATCTACTTTATTCACAGCAGAATGAAACAATGTCAGATCCTGGGCCAACTTCACTACTGTTACCACGCGTAAGAGTCCATCGATGCTGCCACATGGCCAATCCATCTCGCTGCGGGTCTCCCTCTTTTTCTCTGACCCTCCACCTTACCAAACATGATATCCTTCTCCAGCAACTGGTCCCTCCTGACAATATGTCCAAAGTATGAGAGATG
>NW_006408702.1:291093-292215 GCF_000296735.1 Chrysochloris asiatica
CAGGAAATGAGCTTGAGGCAGACATAGACTTTCCACAAGAAGAACAGCAGGCTTTGGATTTGCCTGAGAAGGAATTCAGAAGAAATTTTTAATGACCAGACAAGCTTTACAAAAAATGCTAAAAGGTGATCTTTGGACTGAGCCCCAACAGCAGACAATAACCTGAGATAACCATACATGACAACACCACCCAGAACTCAATCCAGATATAGAAGTATTAAAATAAACCTACATAAGACTGAAATATGGGGAATCCAAGACATAAACTCATAATAAAGTTAACTACAAAGAAAAAGAGGGAAAAGTAGAGATACTGAACTTCCAAATGGCAAGGAATCAGGTAGTTTTCAAGATGAAACAGACTGTTTAATGTCATGAAAAAAAGATAATAAATTACAGGGTGACTTGAAAAATATTAATATACATGTACAACTAAAATTTAAAGAAATCAGAAAAAATTAGTGAAATTAACACAGCAGAATGAAAAAGAAGACAGAATCCACAAACAAAATTAACTCAGTGCCGAAAATTTTGTGGAACAAATAAACCAACAGTACCACGGAAAAACACACTGCAAAATAACAGCAATCAATACCTATCGATAATTACACAGGATGTAAATGGATTAAATGTACCAGTGAAGAAACAAAGAGAGCAGAATGGACAACAAAACAGGATGTTTCAATATGCTGTCTACAAGAGACAGAGCAAAAGACAGAAACAGCCTAAATGTCCATCAACAGAACAATAGCTAAACTTTGGTGCACACACACAGTGGAATATTAGGAAATGTTGAATCTGGGAAGCACTTCACAACATGGATGAAGCTGGAGGACATTGTGCTGAGTGAAATTAGTCATTCACAAAAGGACATTGTATGAAATCAATGCTGTAAAAAGTTTCTAAAAAAAGGTTTTCATGATAACTAATTTATAATGGTTACAGTGGGAAGGAAAATTTTTCATGGGTTAAAGGGTGGGCACATGTTAATGTGGGTAACAAAGCAGGCAATATACAACAAGAGGGAGGTTAGCAAAGGTTCAGATGAAGGTAGCAGGAGACATAGGAATGTAAGAGTTAAAGTGAACTGATGGTACATGAGGGGATTGCAATCATTGTAAT
>NW_006408702.1:292315-301719 GCF_000296735.1 Chrysochloris asiatica
GAGTAAAGTTTTACTAAAGGTAATACAGAAATGGCTGCAAGCATACATTGACAGAGAATTTCCACAGGTTCAAGCCGGATTCAGATGAGCCGTGGAATGAGGGATATCATTGCTGATGTCTGATGGATCTTGGCTGGAAGCAGAGAATATCAGAAAGATGTTTACCTGTGCTTTATTGACTACGCAAAGGCTTTCAATTGTGTGGCTCATGACAAGCTATGGACAGTATTGCGAAGTATGAGTATTCCAGAACACTTAGTTGTGCTCATGAGGAGTCTGTACATGGACCAAGGGGCAGTTGTTAGAACAGAACATGGGAACACTGAATGTTTTAAAAGTAAGAAAGGTGTGTGACAGGGTTATATTCCTTCACCATACTTATTCACCTGTATGCTGAGCAAATAATCTGAGAAGCTGGATTCTATGAAGAAAAACGTGGCATCAGGATTGGGGGAAGATTCGTGAATAACCTGCGATACGCAGATGATACAACCTTACTTGCTGAAAGTGAAGAGGGCTTAAGATCAAAGAGCACAGCCTTAAGTATGGATTACATCTTAATGTAAAGAAAACAAAAATCCTCACCACTGGACCAATAAACAACATTCTTATCAATGGAGAAAAGATTGAAGTTGTCAAGGACATCATTCTTCTTGGATCAACTATCAACACTCATGGAAACAGCAGTCAGGAAGTCAGAGGATGTATTGTATTAGGCAAATCTGTTGAACCAGACCTTTTTTAAGTGTTGAAGAGCAAAGATGTCAGCTTGAAGACCAAGGTGCGCCTGACCCAAGACATGGTATTTTCAATAACCTCATATACATATGGAAATAAGGAAGACCGTAGAAGAATTGATGCATTGGAGTTAGGGTGTTGGAGGAGAATATTGAAAGTGCCATAGGCTGGCTGCCAGAAGAACCACTTGATCTGTTTTGGAAGAAGTGCACAGTGTCAGTATTCATATATAATTCTACAGTTGCCTTGTCTGTTTTTTCTGGTTTTTGTTGCTATTTTATTTTTTTCACAGCTTAATAGTAGCTGGTATCAAAGTTAATGTTCTTTAGTAGCATAAATATTTCTGTCATTCTTTTGATAATGAGTTTAAACATGAATACTTTTAAGGTTCTTACTTTAAACAATCCTCTAATTTCTATACTCTACAAACTTACATCAACTTGATGTTTACAGCAAAGAGTTAAGACTAAATGGTTGAGTTCTTTGGATAATATGATACCATGGCAAACAATACCTATTGGAAATCATGTTAGTGATCATCAACAGAAAAATAATTATATAAATTATAGTGATGTATTCCACAAATTACGGAATTTTGTGTCACCATTTTGAACTGAATCAATGGCACTTAACAATAACAACAAATGCCACCATTATAAAATATGAGGTACAGGTTTATATTCAGATACAAAAGATATTTCCAAGATAATGTGAAAAACAATGAGTGTTGAGAAACAAAGTAAAACAAATGCCAGAACTATAAAGATCATCGATGAAAATCTAGGGACAAACTTAAGGGCTCTAATACATGGCATACACAGACTATCAAACATTGAAAAAACCACAAATAATAGAAGACAAAATACATGACTGGGACATACTAAAAAATAGAAACTTATGTGCATCAAAAGATTTCACCAAGAAAATAAAATGGGAGCCCGCAGACAAGGCAAAAAAATTTTGTAATGGCATAACAGACAAGGGGCTAATCTCCGAAATTTATAGGAAATTGCAACACCTCTACAGGAAAAAGACAACCCAATTTAAAAATGGGTACAGGACATGAACAGAGACTTCACCAAGGAAAATATTCAGGCAGCCAACAAACGTGGAGAAATGCTTATGATCATTACCCATTAAAGAGAGTCTAATCCAAACAACAGTGATGTGTTATCTACCACCAGCAGTAACTGTGAAGTTCTCATAAACAGGACAACAAATGCTGGCAAGAGAATAGAGAGCCTGAGACCCTCCTGTATTTCTGGTGGGACTGTAAAATAGTACAATCACTCTGGAAAACAGTATGGTACTTCCTCAGAAAGCTGGAAATAGAAATATTTTATGATCCAGAAATTTCTTTGCTTGGTATATATGCACAAGAAATATGAGCCAGAACACAAGTAGATCTATCCACACCAATGTTCATTGCAACACTATTCACAATAGCAAAGAGATGGAGACCGCCTAAGTGCCCATCAATGGAAGAATGGATAAGCAATCCTTGGTACATACACCTAATGGAATACTATGCTACCTCATAACATGGATGAACCTAGAGGACATTATGTTGAATGAAATGAGTCAGTCACAAAAGGACAAATATTGTATAAGATTATTATTGTGAAAACTTAAGAAAAGATTTTTAATCTGAAAGAAAAATTCTTTGATAATTACCAGGGGTGGAAGGGCAGGGGTCAAAAATTCACAGGTTAGGGGGTAGACACATGATAGATGATGGGGAGAGGAATACACAAGAAGGGGGAGATGGGTAGATGAACCAGGAAGATAGGGGAAGACTTAGGGATGTGTGCACGGGCTAAATGGAATAGAGGTAAACACAATCTTGGAACAACAGGACTCTGTAATACAAGGATCTAGTCATAGTCAGAATGGGTAAAGGAGGGGAAATAATATTAAGGTACTTGACTGTCTTGTGTATATTGGCTTCCCCTGCCATCTATTGTAAAATAGACAAATAAGTGTGATAGAAAGGAGTATTGGGAATTATGATTACAGAAAATTTGTAAGCCTGACTTCAGATTATAACTGATTGGATTAACTAAAATGGGAATTAGAATTTACCCAGGGGAATAGGCTTCTTGTTAAGCCTTTGTGGAGTATGGGACCTTAGGTGGAATCCTGAACCCCACCCTGAACCTTCTGAGGTAGGACATTCTCACTTGAAAAGACATGCAGACCAACCCGGTATGGCTAGAGGAACAGAAGATATTTCTTGGAAGAATGACCAGCAGAAAAAAAAAGCAGAGTGTCTGGCTGTTAGAATATCAAGCAAGCTGTTTGCTTTGGTGCCATCAAGTCAAGAGAAGTCAGCCCATCAGGGTAATTCCCCTCCTAAGACTGAAACTCAAAGGGAACACACAAGCAGTCTTGTATGATCACTGGTGACTGCCCTGGTCTACTTGTGAGTAGAAGTAGGGGAAATACAGCAATGAAGACACAAACTGAGTTTGGCCATGTTCCAGAGACACCCGTTGATCTTGTGATGAGAGAGAAGGAGGTGAACTAGCTGGTTTGAAATTTAGAGAGGCGTTTGAACTCCCAAGCCCACATAACCTGACCTAGCCACTGGGGACTAGAGCTGACAATGAATGGGCCAGCTGATAGGTGTGCACGAACTCCAAAACTTGCAGATAAGTACCCATTTGGCATAGCTTGAATGGCTAATTGGCCAGAATCGACCAAATGAGCTAAAGAAGTTTGATATAGGGAACAAGCGTAAATTGCTACAATTTGATGAACTGGACCTTTGCTTGTGGAGGTTGTTGTTGTTAAGTGTCGTTTAATCAGTTTTGAAGCATAGCAACCCTGTGTAGGGTTTCTGAGGAGTGGCTGGTGAGCTTGAACCACCAACCTCATGGTTCACACCAACCTTGCAGTCCAACATATCAACCCGCAGCACCACACTAGGATTTATGGAGGTAGTTGCTCAAAATTCCAATTGACAGGGAATTTTTTATATCAAGTATCAAGCTTGCCTCCTCAGTACATTGGGTTGATATGGATGGGCAACTTAGACATTGGCTATCAAAAGTGGGGGGCTCTAAAGGCACAAAGTGGCTGCCTTATAAGCTTATATGAGTGTGCTTAGTTTCAAAATGAGGAGGGTAAAGTAGAATCCCCACTAAGTAGTTTTTCTCTTTTCCAGATGGGCCTGGTAAAAGGGGATGGGGGAGAATGGGGATAGGAATTTACTATTCAATTGTGTGTAATTGTTACCAGGATTAATTGTGATTGTCACAACTGTAAGTGGAGATGTGTAACTAAAAGGAGGGAGTAGTTAATCTTTCATTTCAGAAACAGAGGACCCTAAGGCCAGCAAGAGGGATCAACATGGGTGAAGTGTGGGATCCCAACCAGAAAGCAGTGACAGCAGAGACAATAGGTGATGGCATAGAGAGATAGAGCAGCTGAGGACTCTAGGCCCAGGAGCTGAGAATGAGAAAGGCTGTGTGCCTGCCAGCAGGAGGCTGCCTTACACAGTGTCTCCTTTGATCATTTATATAAATGCGTATTCTTTGTTTTGTATGTATGCATTAAAAACAGTGTGGGGGAAATAGAAATATTATTGATTTATTGTACGTGGAAGGGATTGTCATCATTGCAATGAAAACTAAGTATTGTCTATTGCCTATAAAACTGATCATCTGCCCTGTAAACTTTCACTCAATGCACAATAAAAAAATAAAAAACAAAACATAACCAGTAGACCTCAGTTCCTTCTGCTGCTGGAATGCCTTCATGACTTAGAAGTTGTCTTCTTCAGAAACAGTGAAGGAAACTTCCTTTCTATCTCATTATGTTAGTTGGATATTTTGAAACCACTGTATTGAGAAAGCATGTCTCTTGCCAAGTGGCCCATAACTTGTTTTTCTCCGTAAGACTTGCAACTTCCCCTTTCATTGCCTGCCCACAGTGCTGCGGTAACCTTTTTCTCCCAAATTTGGTTTCAGTAGGAATCCTAGGAAGGATTACTGTTATGAAGCTAGCAGTGGGAAGGGTTGTAATGTTAACCCTTTCTTAACTCTCCCCTGAGGCACTTTGCCCCTACCACAGAGACCCCCTCCCACTTTCTGTAACAAATAGTCCCAGACCCTAGGTCACTCTGTGAATTCATAAGACTTTGCATAACCTCACTAGTGGCAACTATCTTAATATATTACAGCCATCATTTTTTATGCCTGTGTAAATGACTGTTGGAATCCTGGTCTAGCTCTGTAGGATAAGAACAGCAGTTCAAACCTACCAGCCGCTGTTTGGAAACCCTATGTTGTTATTGTTGTTAGCTGTCTTGCAGTCAGCTCCAAGTCATAGCAACACTATACACTGCAGATTGAAACATTGTCCAGTCCTGTGCCACCCTCCATTGTTAACCACATTTGAGCCCACTGCCGCTGCCACTGTGCCAGTCCATCTCATTAGGGGTCTTCTTCTTTTTCAGTGACCCTCCACTTTGCCAAACATGATGCCCTTCTCCAGAGACTGGTCCCATCTGATAATATGTCGGCAGTATGAGAGATGATGCCTTGCTGTCTTTGCTTCTAAGGAGCATTCTGGCTGTACTTACTCTAAAATAGATTTGTTGGTTCTTCTGGCAGTCCATGGTACTTTTATTTTTTTGGATCCAAAGTTTTTTTTTTTTAACTTTTAATGAGATTGAACACAAACATTTCACAAATTTTAACTTACCATGTCACAAAACTTAACTTAGTATGCTTCAACGCAATCTATGAGGTAGTTAAGTAGACAATACTACCCATTTTTAGTACAGAATAAACAAAAGCGTGGGTAAATTACATACTCATACTTTAACCAATGTGAAGTAGAATAAGCCAGACATTTGGGGCCTTTTCTCTAGTTCTAACTCAAAAAGAATGTACATTAACTTTTTAATGTTTAAAAAGTTAAACCTCAACTTACGGTTTTGTTTTCTCTTTTTTACACTTGTTTATTAGGTGATGTCCCAATGTTGGCACACTTTCTTCAATAGTGTGTTGAAACTGGGCACAAACATTTTAAGTGAGACTTCTGCCTCTACCTGAATTAATACAAAATTAAGACATTATCTTATGAGAACTAAAATTACATTTGACAGTTTCATTTTAAGTTGTAAAAACAAACAAACAAACAACAAAAACAACAAAAAACTTCTAATAGGCTTGTCAGATGATTCCAGGGAAGCGGAAGGTAGACCAGTGTAGATTATCCTCAAGGCCATATACGTCCTGCTTCACTATTGCTCCCTCTCTGCTGGGTTTTGGTCCTTCTTCGCATCATAGTCTGGATCATTTTCCTCATCTCCTTTTTCTTTCCCTTCCTCATCTGCTTTTCACCTTCTTCATCATAATCATCATCTTCTTCTTCAGTAGTTTCTCCAGTAAAGTATAACACTGATCTATACGCTCACATAAAAAGTGACCTATTGCAAAGTCTGCAACAAGGATAGCCGCAGCAGCAGCATCCAAATGTCCACTCTCAGGAACTTCGTGAGGGGCAGAAAATTAAAGAAAGAGTCACTGGAAATGGTCTTCATCACAGTCTGAACTGTTCCAGGCCCCTGGTGGTTTTCCTTCTCATTAAGGATTTTCAATGTGGCATTCTTGCCTTTTTTCCAATCTGTCTGGCACGCTGCATAACTCATAGTTTCTGGCCCATCAAAAGAAAAGGGAACACACCAAAAGTGATCCCAATACTTGTCCCTGTCCCTCCTCCCTTGAATGGCTGCTCCTGGGGGAGGGGGTCACCCCTTGCCTCCTCTGCTCTCGCTGGGCAGGGACTGGCTGAGGCCTGACCCTGTGGGTGTGATAAATGACCCATGCAGGAGAGATACACATCCCCGAGTAATTACGTCCCAGCTCACTGGCTGCAGAACATCACGGCTGGACATCTCTCCTGGCGCCCTCTGACGTCACCTCTTCCAAGACATGTTTCCGTCTCTATCAGACCCAGACAACCTTTATTAGCTTAACCGGCACTAAGGAAGAGGGCCCTGTGAACAGTGTGATTATAGAGTCCAAAGAATGGATTGCCCTCTGCTGGTGGAGTTGTCTAAGTTAATGAATTTTAAGAGATCTACTTTTGAGAGGATGCATTTGACTCCATCCCTATGGTGACTATATTTCCCGAACCAGGGGCCAACAACAGCGCCTGACACGGGGCTGATGGATGGCTGAGGGCTGTGCTGGAATCTTTGCAGCTCAGCTGTCTCGCCTGCATCCCTTATTTATTCCTCCCGAATGCTGGGCAAGATATTGAGAACTCTCAGGCTTCCGTTATCACCAGCGTGTCCGCACTTGCAATGGGTTGACTTCAATAAACCTATTTGGGAGACCGTTTTTAAAAAAAGAAAGAAAAGGGAACACTCATCTGGTTCAGACTTCATCCTTCACTTAGAAATACTCATTGGGTTCAAAATGAAACTCATAGGCTAACAACCTGGTACAGTACAGAAACCACCCAGCGACTTATGGAAAAAGAGGTGTGACTTTTTTTTTCCTTCTCTTTTTTCTTCTGCTCTTGTACTCTCCCCTATCATACCCTCTCTGTCCAGCCAGGGTGTGTTCATGTAGGTGGAAGCGCACCCCCCAAAAGGGTGCAGCATTGTGCCCTCAGAGTACAATTTTCCCACAGCTCGAAGAGTAAGTAGCTGAAAGCCCTAGTTGGCTCCACTTCAGAGGCTAATCCTCCAGTGGCGGGTTCTTATGATGTCTGACTTTGGGATTTAGCCCTGAAGTTGGCTCTCCTACTTGGGCGGTAGCTTTTATTCCTGCCATATCTAACAAGGGAAAGGAGGTCTGGCCATACAGCCAAGTTGTAGTTGCAACCTGTAAAAGCCCAACATAAAAGACAAGAGCCAGAACCAACTACTATATAAAAGAACAGTGTGTAAAGCCCACATCTGTTAAAAACACACTAAAGGGAGAAGGGCTCAGTCATTTTGAGAAGGATCCTGTTGATAAGCAAAGACCTAACCGATCATCAGAGATAAAATTGTGAACAATCTTTATTCCATTTATTTCTCATTCTCTGCACATATCCTTGTCGGTGACTAGAGCAAGTGGACAGTCCCACCTACCCCTGGAGCTTTCTACTGTGCACACACACTGATCTGCTCAGCAAAGTCTACAGAACTAGTTTGCTATGGGTTTTGTGTGTTTGTGTGTGTGTGTGTGTGTGCTTTTTTTCTGATTTTGCTTTACTTTTGTTTCTGTTTTTTGTCTTTTGGGTCTTACTTTTTTCCTTGGGGTGGGAGCTTTCTCCTCCTATATTACCCAAGAAGAGACAGCAATTGTGGCCATATAGCCATACTAAAAGCATGCCATATAATATCCCACCATCTGGGCAGGAACTAATACCAGCTGCTAAACATGACGTGATAGCCAACACTTGCTAAAATGAATCGCAGTTGAGTAATAAGAGATGAGAAAAGGGAAGCCTATCTCCAGATCACATCAACCAGGAGGCACTCAGTAAGCTTAATAATACAGCAACATATTTTCATTTAATCATAGAAAGCACATCTTACTATTGAAAATGTCTAAGAAACAACAAAAGATAACTGAACATATCCATATGCAAAAAAGAATAACTGAAATAAATGCGCTGGAGGTAAGCCTAGACTTCCCATTAGATGGAGAGCAGGCTTTGGAACTGACTGAGAAAGTATCTAGGAGAATGTTACTGAGGCACATCCAAATGCTCCACAGAGGGGTAGAGGAAAATAAGAAGTCCAGAAAGTGCTACAGAAGCAATCAATTAAATAGATACAGCATTGGAAACAATTCAAAACCTACAAAAAGAGGTCCAATTCATTATGGTTAATGATAAAATATCAGAGATGGACAATACACTAAAAGGTCAAAGGAGTCGAATTGAAGAGATGGAAGCCAGAACCAGTAAGCTGGAAGACAAATCTCTGAACACTGCTAAGATAGAAGAGCAAGCAGAAAAAGGATAAAAAAAAAAAAAATCTGAAGAGAGTCAAAGATTCATGATGGACAACATGAAGAGGAATAACTCAAGAATTATTGACATTCCACAATAGTAAGAATCACAAAAGCCCACAGAGGAGGTAGTCAAAGGGCTACTGGAAGAAAATTTCCTTAACATCTTGAAGGATGAGAAGATAAGCATTCAAGAAACTGAACAAACCCCAGGAAGGATAGACCCCAAAAGAAAAACACCAAGACATATCATAACCAAGCTCTCCAAAATCAAAGACGGTAAGGAGAGAATCCTAAAAGCAGCTAGGGAAAATAGAAGTGTTACTTATGCAGGCAAGCAAATCATATTAAACTCTGATCGCTCAGCAGAAACCATGCAGGCAAGAAGGCAATGGAAAGGCATATATAAAACCTTAGAAGAAAAAAAACTGCCAATCAAGAATCATCTACCACCAAAGCTGTCAATAAAATACGACAGTGCAATCAAAACATTCCAGGATAAACAGAAGCTAAGAGATGTTGTCAAAGCCAACCCAGTGCTTCAACACATACTATAGGCAGTTCTTTGGACTGAAAACCAACAAGAACAGACAACAACCAGAGATTGGCAGACATGGCAACACCACCTGGAACTCTGTCAACAGAAGAGCCCAGAACAAAATTACAACAACAAATTCAGAGGAGGGAGGTCAGTAAAAGATCAAA
>NW_006408702.1:308094-318852 GCF_000296735.1 Chrysochloris asiatica
GAAAATTTTTCATGGGTTAAAGGGTGGGCACATGTTAATGTGGGTAACAAAGCAGGCAATATACAACAAGAGGGAGGTTAGCAAAGGTTCAGATGAAGGTAGCAGGAGACATAGGAATGTAAGAGTTAAAGTGAACTGATGGTACATGAGGGGATTGCAATCATTGTAATGCAGTGAAGTATATGATTTGATGAATGTAAAACTGAAGATCTGCGCTGTAAACCTTCACTCAATTCAGCATAAAAAGTAATATATATATATATTAAAAAACAAACAAAAAAAAGCTAGCCAGCATCTGAGAACTTCACTTTAATATTTTTCAAGTACTTCAGAATAGGTTTGTCATGCCGTGAACCATATCACTGAGCAAGTCAACATTCTTAAAGACACTCAGTCAAAATTCAGGAATTCCTTTGAGATCTTCTTTTTCTTCATCCTTCTTCTCATCTTTAGCCTTGGCCTTTTCTTTCAACTCCTCCGAAATTTCATCCTGCTTATCTGATTTCCACTCACATTCTTCTTCTGTGGTCTCATAAATTGCAGTGATGATCTCAAATTGCTTGCCAAATAGAGGCTGATACAGAACAGCATATTTTCTTTTCAGATCATGAACTTCCTCATAGAATTTGGGTTCTGTCTGTACACATTTAACTTGAAGATTTTTAAGAGCATTCACTCGTCTTTAAACTACTCTAGGCATGTTTTCAATGTATCCTGTTGGTGTTTCTACCAGACCATCAAGATTTTCTTGAAGGGATGCAAGAATCTGAGGATTTTGCATCATCTGAACAGTCAACTGACACACTTTGATTTTTGTTTCTTCACTAGTTTCTTCTTCTATTTCTTCAACTTCATCCAAATCTTGATCAAGTTCAGACTGTTCTTTGTTGTCGATGTCTGCCATATTGTTTAGTAAGAACTCCAAATATCATTGGCTAGAGCATGGAGCAAGGCAGCAGAGCTGTGTAGACAGTGACTCAGGGTGGTAGCCAGTCCATGGTACTTTTAATATTCTCCTCCAACACCAAAACACAAATTCATCAATTCTTCTGAAGTCTTCCTTTTCATTATCCAATTTTCATATGCATATGAGGTTACTGAAAATATTGTGTCTTGGATGGGCACATCTCAATCTTCAAACTGACATCTTTGAACATGTCAAAGAGGTTTTATGCAGCAGATTTGCTTAATGCAATATACCATTTCATTTCTTGACTGCTGTTTCTGAGTGTTGATAGTGGATCCAAGTAGAATGAAGTCTTTGACAACTTAAATCTTCCCTATTGGTTATCTAACTCCAGTCTTTGCACATTTCATTATAATACTTGACTTTGTCTTCTTGAGCTACTCTTTGAAATTTTCTGTTTCACCATTTTACTTCCTCATGTCTTCCATTTGCTATAGCATCTCTACACTGGAGAGAAAATTTCAGAGACCCTTTTAACATCCATTTTGGTCTTTTTCTTCTTTCTTGTCCTCTTAAAAGACATTTTGCTCTCTTTCTTTGTGATGTTCTTGATGTCATCCTACAACTCTTCTGGCTTTTAGTCATTAGTGTCCAATGCATCAAATCTGTTATTAAGATGTTCTCTAAACTTAGGTGAGACATGCTCAAGGACATATTTTGGCTCTGATGGACCTGTTTTAATTTGCATATTCAGTATGAACTTGCATCTGAGCAATTGATGGTCTATTTCACAGTCTGTTCTTGGCCTTGTCTGACTGCTGATCTACAGGTTTTTCACCATCTCTTCCCACAGATGTAGTCAATTTAATTTCTGTCTATTCCATCCATCTGGTAAGGTCCGTGTATATAGTTGTCTATTATGTTGTTTAAAAAAGATATTTTCAATGAATAAGTCATTGATCTTGCAAAATGCTATCATGTGTTTTCCAGCATCATTTCTATCACTATACCTTATTTTTGAACCACTGATTTTCCTTCTTTGTTTCCATCCTTTTTCATTCTAATCACCAGTAATTAATTATCAGTACATCTTGATTGCATGTTTGATCAATTTCAGAGTAAGTAAGTTGGTAAAATTCCTAAATTTCATCATCCCTGGCTTTAGTTATTGGTGCATAATTTTGAACAAGAGTGGTATTACCTGGTCTTCCTTGTCGACGTTTGGATATTATCCTATCACAGACAGCGTTATACTTCAAAATAGATGGTGAAATATTCTTTTTGATGATGCATGCAAAGCCATTCCTCTTCAATTTTTCATTCCCAGCATAATAAACCATATGATAGTCATATTCACAATGGCCAATACCAGTCCGTTTCAACTCACTGATGGCTAGGATATTGATCTTTATGTGTTCCATTTAATTTTTGACAGGTTCCAATTTTCCTAGACTCATACATTGTACATCCCATGTACAATTATGTACATATTTGTACATGTTATTATTATTAATGGATCATTTTAGCTATTTCTCTCATTTTGAGTTGTGCCCCATCAGCTAACGAAGTCCCAAAAGGTTTGCTCCATTTGCTTCATCACAGTCAACTCTACTTTGAGGAGATGACTCTTCCCCAGTCATATTTTGAGTGCCTTCTGGCATTGTATTTTACTGTATTCTGGTGCTATGTATAATGTTCCAGTGTTCCAGTGCTATCAGACAGCATTCCATTTCTATTCATAAGTTGTTAAAAAGTCAGAAGTAATCCAACTGTCTTTATTCCTAGTCTTTCTTATTCTGGAAGTTCAACTAAACCTATCCACTGTGAGGGACCCTGCCGGTATTTAAAATACCTGTGGTATGGTTTCCAACATCACAGTAACACATAAGCCACCACAGTACAACAAACTGACAGACAAGTGATGGTGTAAACACTATATAATGTTGTTATTAGTCAGAACAACCTGATGGCACTTAACAACCACAACAGACATCTATTGAAGGAGCCCTGGTGGCTCTGTAAATAAGCACTGTATTGCTACCCATGTCAACATTAAACCTATTAGTGATCTCTGGAAGAGAAATAAGACTCTGCTCCTGTAAAGGTTTATAGACTAGAAAATCTAATTTAGGGTAACTATGAATCAGAACCAACTCAATGGCAGTGGTGTTTATTGCTTTTTTTGTTTTGGAAACACATATTAATGACATGGCATCCTGGTGTGGCACTGAGAGTTTAATGCACTGGACTGCAAGGTCAGTTTGACTGCAAGGTTGGCAGTTCAAGCTCACCAGTCACTCCCCAGAAACCCTATACATGGTCACTATGAATCTGAACTTACTCGATGGCACTTAATAACAACATTAATGATATAGTCATTCATATGTATAGCTTCAAGGACTAGCACATTGCCTAAAAGCTTTATAGTGGGTATATGGCTTTTTGTTGTTGTTGTTGTTAATGTTAAATACATCTAACACCCTCCTAATTTTCCCTATTTGGGCCTTTGTTTTTCTTCAATTGTAGAAAGAAAAAAATGGGAGAGGTATTCTTTAAGCTGTTTCCTCTTTTCACAAGCAGAACCTTAGAAAACCTTTCAGAGATTGTGTTCTTGCTTTCACAAGGTTGCTGAAGACTCTATAGCATGGTGCTGTGGGATTGAACAGAAACAACCCTACTCAGTGAGCTCTAGGAGTCAGATGGACAGCTGGCCCAAGCCTGCTTGGGCACTCTAGGTGAGAGACAGGAAAAGATGGCCTGGAGACTTAGCATTGTCCTGTTGCCTGTATGTCAGGACATTTCTCTCAGCTCTTTGCACCTTCCCTCCTCGCTGAATTTGTCTCCACTTCTTGTCTCCCCCACTGTCCTGCTACGTCTGGGAAACTTTCTGAATTCTTCTTCTTTCTGACATACCTGTTCTTGTAAACCCTTTTCAAGGTCTTCGTTCTCCTTCTTCACATTCCTGGTACATATGCAATCCAGGCCCTACTCGCTGATCGAGAGGTCTAGTCTAGTCCCCAGCTCCACACTTCACTGACTCATTCTGGATGTTTTACCCATTGCCATAGCCACCTGGGCTCTAAAGACCATAACACATCCAGTCCCAGATTCCTTGCCATCTCTCACCACACCATTCCTTTCTGCCCAGGAGTTGAGACATGATCCATCTTGATAATGATGCAGAGCTAGGTTTATTTAGGCTGACCTGAGAATATAATCACTTTGTATAGCAGATTTTTTTTTCCCCTATGGAAAAAAATGAAGCAACTAAATAAATAACCAAAAATAACCTTTACTCTTAAATTGAAATTTAATAATATTCTAATCTCACTGATCACATTTTACAGTTTAAGAAATCAAAATCCAGGTGGATTATGTAGTTTTTCTAAAGTCATAGTTCCTGATTCAGAATCTAATGATGCGATGACATAATTATACACCAGAGTTAAATCTGGAACATTTTTGTCTTTCAGAATGGGAATTTCAAATATTTCTAGTATTGTTTACTAGATTTTACATTTAACATTATGTTGGTACATATTTATAGGAATTATAACCCTACTCTTTCTCATGCAGATTTAGGTCGGTCTCGAGAACTACAATACGTGTACGTGGATAACAACATTCACCTGAAAGGTTTGCCATCCTATCTGTACAATAAAGTCATCGGGTGCAGTGGGTAAGGCTGACTTCATATTTTATACTGTAGCTCAACTCTTTTGCTAATTTGGAATCTGCTTCATTTGGGGGGGCTGTTATAACTCATATGGATGAACTACCTTTGATAATTCTGTTCAATTTTTATCTTTAGCCTTAATATGTTAAATCATTTGATTTCATATGAACTAAAATATTAGATAAGCAATTTAACTGTCCTTCGGGTACAGTTAGTAAGCTCTGGGTTCAGCTATTAGATATATTTATTTTTCAGTCAAAAGAAACCTGAGTCCATGTACACCAATAAACTTGGTGGTATCAACACAGAAATCAAAGCAATCAGCATTAATTTAAAAGTTTCTCTACCTTTGTACTCCATTGCAATGACAATTTTATTATACTGTCATCTCTGGTATCTAGGATTTTACCCATTGGAAATATTTAGAAACCAACGTTTGAAATAGTCCCACAATACAAATCACTAATTTAGCAACCAAAACAGATGCTTTAGTTAATATGAAATGATAGGCTTTTATTTTCAGAATAGCAGTAATCTTTCACTCTCAGTCAGGATTTTACAAAGCTGGCTTCAGCTTCTGTTTCTATAACAATGGGGTTATGTTTCGATAACAGTGGGAACCTTGAAGGAGTTCCCAGAGTGGTCTGACATAAAGATAGGCTCACTCATCTACCAGAACCCCTTTTTAACTGGTCTTATTTTCCCCAATTAAGCAGCTCAGGGGTATTTGGAATCCTTGATGGTCTGGCTCCCAGAGATGAGTAGCCTTCAGTGATTCCTCCAGAGAGTAGAGGCCTTCCCCAAGAAAAATTACACAATTGTTATCTCAGAAGAGCTCTAGATGTGTTCAATGCCTGTTTCAGAAATAAGCTGATGAAATCCAAGCCCAGAGATGTAATCCAGAACCTGTGTGAATGGGAGATAATAGAATCTGTGGACTTTTTAGATGTGATTTTTCTCCAGTTGATTCTGTCACAGCTGTGATAGTATAGTCATTAATCCTAATGAGTTCTAAATGTATATAACCTAAAATTTCCAGGTGGTTAATAAAATGCCCTCAATCACCATGATACATTTAATGATGCAAGCAAGCTCCAAAGCTTCTAGGCAAAACCCTTAGCATCTCACTGAAATGTGATTTAAGTCTCCATCATAATTAAGAATAGCTTTTACTAAAGATAAAGAGCTTCTACTTTGATGTTTAGACACAGCTGGCTGCCAGAGAATTCTGTTTCTGTTGAGTGAAGAGATATTTTTTAATAATTGACTTCATACAACAGTGGAAGTGAATTTTATGAGAACTCTAAATCTTTGAGAGGAATCCTGGTGTGGTACTGTAGGATAGTTATTGGACTGCTAATTGCAAAGTTGGTGGTTCAAACCCGCCAGTCGCTATTTGACACTATACAGTGTCACTGTGAATTGGAACCAATTCAATGACACTTAACAACAACAACACATTTAAGATGTGTTAGGGAAAACCATAAAAATTATTATATAATAGTCTATATTCTTTATTATTTTTTTCAGTATTAAAAAGAAAATAAATTATTCATAAAAGAGAAGCAGCAAGATAAGCTAGGCAGAAAGGCTATATGAGCCCTGTATGACAAAGATACAGAAACCATATGAAGCAGATGCAGATGATAGTTCTGGAACCTCTGAGCTTCAGATGGAGGGATAGAGAAGTAGATAGAATGCTTATTATGAAAGAGAGCTGAGCACATGTGGCAAAAAGATGAGAGATGGAAGACCTGTGCATGCCGACAAGATGGACACAGCTATCTTGAGCAGTCTTGGTGGCTTCAGAGACAAGAAAACATATTGCAGTTGCAGAAATGTGCCTGGGGCTCACAGAGATAAAGTAGTCGGCTACTGCGTACAATACGGCTTTAGCCATACCCTCTACAACCCCACCCACTGGCAAGAACAAATGCCAGTTGCTATATACATCAGATCAACAACTGCAACAAACATAAGCTAAATCTACCCTGAACTAAACTGCATGAACAGCTAACAGAGAAGGGTTCACAAGCTCATCTCCTGTTCACACCCACCAACAGGCAGTTGATGAGTGCCTATGAATACACAAGCATACAGTCATCAGCTTAATACAATTACAACAACACCGTAATGTTTTGAAAGTAGCAGACAATTTCTGTTCACACAAAGAAATAAGATAGAGTGGCTCAGACAAGTGATCAAAAGGCAGAGATAGAAAATGTTTTTGAGGGAAAAAGGCATTGGAACTACCTGAAAAATAATTTAAGAGAATGATATGAAACCTTCAAATGATTAACAGAAATGTTGAAGAAAACAAGGAATAATTCAGGAAAGCACTACAAGAACAATCAAACAAAACAGATAAAGTATTGGAGACAATACAAAACCTGCAATGGACAATACATCAAAAGGGCAAAGGAGTACATTTGAATCAATGGAAGCCAGAATTATTGATATTGAAGATAAATCTCTCAATGCTAGTAAGCTAGAAGAACAGTCAGAAAAAAAGAATGAAAAATCTGAAGATGTCTGTGGAACAACATGAATTACTTTTAAGTGATCAGAATTCCAGAACAGGAAGAGCAAAGAAAAACTCAAAAAAGGTAGTCAAAGAGCTGTTGAAAGGAAATTTCTGTAACATCATGAAGGTTGAGAAGATAAGAATTCGATAAATTGAACAAACCCCAAACAGGATAGATCCCCAAAGAAAATTACCAAGAAATACCATAATAAGATTCCAAAATCAAACACAACCTAAGAATCCTGAAAGCAGCTTAGGAAAAATGCAAAGTTACAGACAAAGGGTAACAAGAAAGAAAATGCTCTGATTTCTAAGCAGAAAGCATGCAGACAAGAAGGAAATGGGGAGACATATACAAAAATCTGAAAGAAAAAAATTACCATCCAAAAACATAGCCATCAAAACTATCCCTCAACCATAATGGTGAAATCAGAACATTTCCAATTAAGCAGAAATTGAAGGAACTTGTAAAGAGCAGGCCAACTTTACAAAAAAAACACTGAAGAGAGTCCTTTAGACTGAGAATCAACAACAGCAGACATCCAATGGAGACTGACATAAATGGCAACACCACGCAGAATTCAATACAGATAGAGAAGTATCCAAAGTAAAACAAACATGCAAGACTAAAAATAGGGACTCAGAGATACCAATTTATAATCAAGACAACTACAAAGCAAAAGGAGAGAAAAGTATAGTTACAGAATTACAAATAGCAAGGAAGTCAAGTACATTTCAAGATAAAATAGACTGTATTAAATTTGGGAAGAAATTAATAAATTACAGAAAACTTCAAAAAAAATAGTACAACTTTGCATGAAATCAGGAAAAGGGAAAAACCCTGAAGATTTTCTAAACATTAAAACAGCAGCATCAAAAAAATAAAAAACACACAAACAAAATGAACTCAACAGAAAACTATGTAGAACAAAAAAATAGAGCATCACCACAAAAAAATACCGCAAAAACACAGCAAAATGACTGCAATCAATTTATACCTATCAATAATTACACTAAATATCATTGGATTGAATGCACCAGTCAAGAGACAGAGAGAAAGAAAACAGGATCCTTCAATATGCTGTCTACAAGAGACACATCTTATACACAAAGACACAAAAAAATAGATTAAAAATCAAAGGATGGAAAATATTTATCAAGCTAGTGGCAATCAAAATGAGCAGACATGGCAATATTAAAATAAATTTTAAGGCAAAAACCAGCTAAGAGGCAAAGAAGGGCTTTATCTCATGATTAAAGAGTCAGTTGAACAAGAGAACGAGGATGTCACCATAATAAATAACTATGCTCCCAATGGAAGAGCCTCAAATACATAAATTAAACCCTAATTGAAAAGAGAAATAAACAATACTACAGTAATAGTAGGAGATTTTAACACACCACTTTCCATAAAGGAAGGACAGAACAACTAGAAAAATTCAGCAAAGATAAAGAACTAAACAACACAATCAGCACTCAACCCAACAACAGCACAATTCACAGTGTTTGCCATTGTACATGAAACATTCACCAGAG
Source organism: Chrysochloris asiatica (assembly GCF_000296735.1). Taxonomy (NCBI): domain Eukaryota; kingdom Metazoa; phylum Chordata; class Mammalia; order Afrosoricida; family Chrysochloridae; genus Chrysochloris; species Chrysochloris asiatica. Next base: position 316,738 of record NW_006408702.1, read on the forward strand.
TAGACCATATGTTAGTCCACAAAACAAGTCTCAGTATGTTTTGGTTTTTTGTTTGTTTGTTTGTTTTGTTTTTCTCTGTCTCTCTTTTATTACCTGTGAATTGGGTGAAGGTTTACAGACAACACCATCTGCTTTACATTCAACAAATTATTCACTTAGCCCTATCCCTATGACTAAAATTCCCTCCATGCGAAATCTTCTTCCCTGTGACTCCCCATTTACAGCTTATATTTCACAAATGAGCAAAGCAAAAATATTTTATGCACACTTACAAAATAAAATATATATATTTAAATTTCCAAAGGGCAAATTCTGCCTGCCAGCCTCCTGCCTGCAGGCACACAGTCTTTCTTAGTCCATGGGTCTAGAGCCCCCAACTGCTCTGTCTCTCCATGGCATGGCCTCTGCCACTGTCACTGCTTTTCTAAGTAGGGATTTTACACTCCACACATGCTCTTCCTTCTTGATGGTCCTAGGGTCATCTGTTCCTGAAATGAAAGAGAAATTACTCCCCTCTTTTAGTTACACATCTTATGATTACAGTTGTAACAATCACAATTAATCTTTTTAACAATTCCTCACAATTGTTGTAAATTCCTATCACTGGCATCCCCCATCCTCTTTCATTAGATCCATCTGGAAAAGAGGGAAATTATTCAGTGGTGATTCTACCTTACCCACCTCATTCTGAAACTAAGCACACTCATGAAAGCTTGTAAGCCAGCCACTTCATGCCTTTATGTACCCCCATTTTTGATAGCCAATGTCTAAATTTAATGTCCATATCAACCCAGTACAGGAGCTCTGGTAGCGTAGTGGTTACGAATCGGACTGCGAACCGCAAGGTCAGCAGTTCAAAACTACTAGCTGTTCCGCGGGAGAAAGATGAGGCTTTCTGCTCCCGTAAAGATTTACAACCTCAGAAACCCTGTACAGGGTCGCTATGAGTCGGAACCGACTCCACGGCACATAACAACAGCAATCAACCCAGTACACTGAGGAAATAAGCTAGTTCCTTGATATGAAGAATCTTTCCATTTTGGTTGGAATTTTGAGACTACATTCATAAACAAAACTGAGGTTTGTCAAATTGTAGCAATTTACATGTATTCACATTATGAAACATATTTATCTTCCTCGGGTTGAGTTCTGGTTAACTAGCCATCCAAATATGGTCAAAGGGGTACTAGGTACAAGTCTGGGAGTACACACATACCTCTCTGTACTTTAAACCAGCTGGCCACTTCACTCTTAGCCCTAGCTCCCAGGCGCTATGTCAGTGCTCATGGGCTCAGGAGTTTACACATCTTCCTAAACTTTAGACCAGCCAGCCTTCCCTCTGTTCAACGGTGCCAGTGAAACATGGTCAAACTCAGCCCATGTCTTCACTGCTGTATTTCACTCACTTCTACTCACAAATAGACCCAGGCAGTCACCACTAGCAAGCATATTATTCTTCTTGTGGGTTCCCTTTTTAAGTTTCAGTCCTAGAAGGGGTTTTCCCCAGATGGGCTGACTTTTCTTGCCTTGATGCCTCCAAAGCAAACAGCTTGCTTGAAATTGAAACAGCCTAACAAGTCTGATTTTTTTTTCTGTAGGTCTTTCTTTCAATAAGAATCTTCTGTTTTGGCAGTGGTTCTGGGTGTGCATATATCTAGTTGGTGTCCTATTATTGATTTCTAATTTTGTAGCATTGTGATGTAAGAATATGTTTTGTAATATTCAAAATTTTTTTAATATATTGAGACTTGCTTTGTAGCCTAATATGTGGTCTGTTCTGGAGAATGTGCTATGTGCACTAGAAAAGAATTGGTATTGTGTTGGATTGAATGTTCTGTACAAATCTATGACTTCAAGTTGATTGATTGTGTTGTTTAATTCCTCTGTGTTTTTGTTGAGTTTCTTTCTGGTTATTCTGTCCTTTTTCAAAAACTGTGTATTAAAATCTTCCACTATTATTATAGTGTTGTTATTTCTTTCTTCAATTCTATTACAGTTTTATTTATGTATTTTGAGGCTTTCTCATTAAGAACATAGATATTTATTATGGTTAGGTCTTCTTGTTCAATTAACCTTTTAATCATGAGATAATATCCTTCTTTGTCTCTTATGCTG
>NW_006408702.1:342747-344084 GCF_000296735.1 Chrysochloris asiatica
ATGAAATCTTTGACAACTTCAGTCTTTTTCTCCATTGATAAGAATGTTGTTTATTGGTCCAGTGGTATTTTTGTTCTGTTTACATTGAGATGCAATCCATACCGAAGGCTGCGGTCATGTTTTTCTAAAAACTTACCCATGTCTTCTAGATTTTCAATTTTATTGGAGTACAACTCTTCATAGTATTCTATAATTATCCTTTTTGTTTTGTTGGCTCTCTTGTGATGTTACCCATATTGTTTCTTATGAGTGTTATTTACATCTTTTACTTCTTTTCTTTTGTCAGATTTGTCCATTTTATTAGTCTATTCAAAGAACCATCTTCTTGTCTTTTTGATTATTTCTATAGTTTTTGAATTCATTTATTTCTGCTCTAATCTTTATTTTTTCTTTTCTTCTGTTGACTGTAGGCTTACTTTGTTGATCTTTTTCTGCTTGTTGGAGCTTTTGTGTTAATGTGTTGAGTTTGGTTCTTTCTTCGTTTTGTATATGTGTGTATTGCTATAAATTGCCCTCTAAGCACTGTTTTTGATGTTTCCCAAAGGTTTTGGTATGCTGTTTTCATTCTCATTTGCTTCAAGAATTTGTGTGTGTGTGTGTGTGTTGTGTGTGTGTGTTTTATTTATTCTGTAACCCAATAGCTTTTAATAAAGGTGTTACTCAGTTTCCATATATTTGATTTTATTTCCTTAATATTCCTATTGGTGATTTCTAATGTTATAGCATTGTGATCTGAGAAGGTGGATTGTATTATTCTGATGTTTTTAAATGCCCTGTGACTTGCCTTGTGGCCTAACACATGATTTAATCTGGAGAATGTTCCATATGTGATGGAAAAGAATGTATATCATTCTTTTGTTGGGTTGAGTGCTCTGTATACGTATCAATGAGGTCAAGTTGATTGTCTTTGTTGTTTAGTTTCTCTGTGTCTTTGTTGTTCTGTCCTTTTTCAAAAGTGGTATATTAATGTCTCCTGGTGTGGCATTGCAGGAAAATGCACTGGAACACAAGGTCCCTTTGAACCATAAGGTTGGCGGTTCAAACCCACCAGCCACTCCTCGGAAACCCTATAAAGTGTCGCTATGGTTTGGAGTGACTCAATGGCACTTAACAGAAACAACAAGTAGTATTGTAGAGTTGTCTATTTATTCAATTCTGTTAGAGTTTTCTTTATTTATTTTGAGGCTTTTCATTGAGTTACGCCCTCATGAGATAATGTCCTTCTCTCTCTCTTATGCTGGATTTTGCTTTCAGATCTATTTGATCAGAGATTAATATTTCCAGTCTTGGCTTGTTTTTGATTTACATTCGCTTATTTTTGCGTAGTGGTTACGAAT
>NW_006408702.1:344419-361772 GCF_000296735.1 Chrysochloris asiatica
ATTAGTTTTACATTCATTCTATCATACATCGTTTTTTTTTTTTTTTTTTTTTTTTTGGGGGGGGGGGGGGTGGTGGGAGGTGGTTGGTATTTTTCTTGTAAATTTCTTTATATTTTAATGTTTAGAAAACCCCCATGGGTTTTCCTTTATTTTATTAGATGTGATGGTGTGTTAAGTTTCCTTAAGGTTACCCTGTAATTATTAGTTTCTTCCCCATTTTAAAATGGTCTGTTTTATTTTGAAGTCTTCTGGAATTCCTTGCCATCTGGTATTCTGTAGCTACACTTTTACCTCCCTTCTCTTTGTAGTTGTCCTGATATATACTGACATCCCAGACTGCTTACTTTCAGTCTGGTAGTTTTTTTCTACTCTGGACACTTCCATATCGGGACTGAATTCCTGGTGGTGTTTCCATGTATGTCACTCTCTGGTTGTGCTATGTTCTTGTTGGTTTTCAGTCTAAAAAACTTGCTTTAGTATATTTTGGAGAGTTGGCTTGGCTTTTCCAAAATCCCTTAATTTCTGTTTATTGGGAAATGTTCTAATTTCTCCATCATATTTGATGGACAGCTTTGCTAGGTATACAATTCTTGGTTGGCATTTTTCTCTTTCAGAGTTATACGTATGTGTCCCCATTGCCTTCTTGCTACATGGTCTTGGCTAAGAAATTAGAGCTTAATCTTCCTGGTTTTCCTTTGTAGGTAACATTGCGTTTTTTCCTGAACTGCTTTCAGGATTCTTTCCTTTATCTTTGATTTTGGAGAGTTTGATTACGATATGTCCTGGTGATTTGGGGGCCGGGGCAGGGGAAGTCTGCCTGTTGGTGGTTTGTTCAGCTTCTTAAATGCTTATTGCTTCATCTTTCGTGCTGTTAGGGAAATTTTTTTCCAGCAGCTCTTTTACTCTCTTTTCTGTGTTTTTCTTTGTTTCTTCCTGTTTTTGAATTCCAGTCACCCACAGGTTAGTCTTCTCTTTTTCCCACTGGAATCTTAGGCTTTTTTATTTTTTTCCCCATTCGTTTTTGTGATTTTTCTTCTTACTAACTTATATATTGAGAGATTTATCAAGCTTGCTAATTCTGGCTTCCATTGAGTCAAATCTATTCCTTTGCCTTTTCAGTGTATTGTCCATTTCTGATATTTTAGTAGTAATCTTTTGGATTTCTGTTTACAGGTTTGTATTGTCTCCAAGCCTTTATCTATGTTGTTTGGTTGTTCCTGTAGTGCTTTTCTGAATTCTACCTTGTTTTCCTCAACCTTTGTCTCAGTCATTTGAAGGTACCTTAATATCATTCTCTTAGATTCTTTTTCAGGTAGTCCAATGCCTCTTTTTCCTCAAAAATATTTTCTAGCTCTGCCTTTTGGTTGTTTATTTGAACTACTCTATTTTGTTTCTTCATCTGAACAGAAATTTTCCTTTGCCTTCTACGCAGTGTTGTGTTGTTGTATTTGTATTAAGTTGATGAATGTATGTCGTTGTATTCTTAGGCACTTACCAACTGCCTCCTGGTTGGTGTGATCAGGGCATGAGATTGTATGTCATTTTCTGTTTGCATTTCATACAGTTCAGTTCAGAGTGAATTTTGCTGATATTGGTTGTAGTCACTGTTATGGTGGATGGCAGATGGTATTGGCTCTTGCCCAATTGATGTGGTTAAATGGGTATGGTCATGACTCGGCTACATGGTGTAAGTTGCTGTCTCCTCTCACTTAAGGCAAGAAGAAAGAAAACAAACAAATCAGCCAGCACAGCAAAAAATGAAAGTCAATGGCTTTTTTTCTTCCAAAAAGCATTGTACTGCACCTACTACCAACTTTTGTTTTCACAACTGCCCAAGAAAGTTCAAGATGGTCACACTGCACCTGGCAGGCCTGAACAGATCCCCAACCTCCTTTCCTTCCTTTTCCCCCTCTTTTTTTCTCTACCCCAAGCATCCTGGGGCTCACATTCTTGATTTCTACCTCTAAGTTCCTCTAATTGCCTGGAAAGCAGGGAATACCCTGAGGGTGTATGCTGATGGAAGCCTGCCTTATCTCTGGTCACCTGGGGAGTGTGTGGTGGAACCCAAAGAAAAACTGAAATCTCACCTTGATTTGAATTTCTGCAATGTGAATGTTTTCTGGTCTTTAAAGTCATTTACAAACTCTCCAGTTGGCTGTGGCAGGCCCCATCAGCCTCCACAGCTCATCAGTCACCTCCTCTCTTGCCATGACTGCTCACCTGTAAGTACTAGATCTACTTTTCTTTCCTTCCTCTGAAGCTCAGAGTTCCACGGCCATCCTCTGTATCTCTCTCATCCATCCCGTTTTCTGTATCTTTTCTCACCTTTCCAGATTTTAAGCCAATCAGTATCACATTGTTCTGTTCTAGCAATTGTCTTCTGTCTGTATACAGGTTTCGTATGGACACAATACAATATTCTGGAATACCTATTTTTCACAATGTTATCCATAGCTTGTCATGATCCATGCAGTCAAAAGCCTTTTTGTAGTCAATAAAGCACAAGTAAATATGTTGTATTCTCTGCTGTCAGCCAAGATCCATCTGATATCAGCAGTGATAGCCCTAGTCCAATGTCCTCTTCTGAACCCAGGTTGAATTTATGGAAGTTCTTTGTTGATGTACCGATGCAGCCGTTTTTAACTTATCTTCAGAACGTTTTTATTTTCATGTGATATTAATGATGTTGTTCAGTGAGTTTCACATTCCATTGGGTCTCCTCTCATTAGAATGAGCACAAATGTGGATCTCTTCCAATCAGTTTGCCAGGTAGTTGTCTTTCCAAATGTCTTGACATAGATGAGTTAGCTTGCCTAGTGCTCCATCAGTTTGTTGAAAGATCTCAATTTGTATTTCCTCATTTCCTGGAGCCTTGTTTTTACCAATATTTTTCAATGCACCTTGTTCTTCTGCCTTCAGTACCATCAGTTCTTCATCATATGCGGACTCTTAAAATGACTGAACACCCACTGTTTCTTTTTTGGTACAATGACTCTGTGTTTACCTTCCATCTTCTTTTGATGCTTTCAATTGTTTGCCAATAGAATCATTCAATACCACAAGTGTCAAGGTTTGAAATTTTCCTTTAGTTCTTTCAGCTTGAGAAATACTGAGCGTGTTCTTTCCTTTTCCTTTTCTAGCTCCAGGTCTTCGCGCATTTCATTATACTTGACTTTGTCTTCCCTGAGATGCCCTTTAAATTTTTCTGTTCAGTTTAGTTCTTTTACTTCCTCATTTCTTCCATTCACTTTAACATTTCTGTACTGGAGAGCAAACTTCACACTCTCCTTTGACATCTATTTTGATCTTTTCTTTCATTCCTGTCTTTTTAATGCCCTTTTGCATTCTTCCTGTAGGATGTTCTTGATGTCATCCCACAGCTCTTCTGGTGCTCAGCCATTGGTGTCTAATCCATCAGATCTGTTCTTTTCTTTCTTTCTTTCTTTCTTTTTCTCCATCAGATCTCTTCTTGAGATGGTCTTTAAATTCAGATGGGATATGTTTGACGTCATAGTTTGGCTGCTGTTGACTTGTTATAATTATTTTCAGCTTTAACTTGAATTTGTATATGAGCAATTAGTGATCTGCCCCTGCTCTTGTTTCGGTTGATGATAATGAGCTTTTCCACCATCTCTTTCCACAGACATCGTCAAGTTGATTCCTGTGTGTTCCATCTGGTGAAGTCCATGTGCATAGTCTTTTAGGTTGTTTTAAAAAGGTATATACAGTGCAGGAGTAATAGAGATGATGCTGGAGATTGCAAAGTTCTGTCATGCAATATCCAGCATAATTTCTATTACCAAGGCCAAATTTTCCAACTACTGATCTTTCCATTTATTTCCAACCTCCGCAGACCAATCACCAGTAATTACCAATGCAACTTGATTGCACGTTTCATCAATTTCAGACTTAAAAAGTTGGTAGAAATCTTCAAGTTCATCATTACTGGCTTTTGTGATTGGTGTAGTGGTATTAACTGGTCTTCCTTGTAGGTGTATGGATATTATCCTACCACAGCATTATATTTCAAGATTTTGAAATGCACTTTATTTTTAAAAGTGCAGCAATACTTTATTACCAAACTCACACACAGAATGAATGTTTTCATCCAGTTACCAGCAAGGTGGAGACTTAATAAGGATGGTCTGTTTAACAAACATGTTAAAAGACATATTTAAAAAAAAAAAATTCTTCAGAGTTACAGGAAAAATACTCCAAACTTACTTCAGTTAATTAAAAGTAGAATTTGACAGTCTATGCCGCTTTACACCTCTCCTCACTCAGTCTGTGCCCCCCTCACACACACCATTTTTAGTTTTAGAGACGTCATCCCACATCCTTACTGCTGCCCAAACCACATGGGATAGGGGCTGGACAGAATCCTTCCTCTACCCATAACTCCCTGTGTGTACTTGGAAAAGTTTTGTTTGGAAAGGGTATCTTTCTAAATAAAAAAGTTTTTATTAAAATACAAAAATCCAGCTCAAGGTTAACTCAGAAGAAAAGCATTTCCCCCATAAAGGAAAAGTTCTCTTTTCCAACTTCCACCATTTAGTTCTAAGAAAAACTAAAAAAATGGCAATTCCACATACACACACACCCCAGCTCACTTTTCGTAGCCAATACCCATCTGTTATGCCTAGCACTGGTCAAAATTTTAGGAATGTTCACCTGCTAGTCAGGAAATGGATCCCTAAGGGCCAGATTTCCTAAAAGTGGCAAAATGTCCTTATTTCATATAATGGGGTCAGGGTCTCTGGTTAATACTGGAATGCAGGCTGGGCATAGGGGCTATCCTGAATGAAAGCACCCAATACCTTCTAACTTAAAGCCTAACCTCCCAGCTTAAAAAAAAAAAAAAAAAGCCGTAACAGCAGCCCCAAACTCTTGCCTGTGCGTAAAATAAAAGGTGTCCCTCTCCTCCCTCAGGCCCAATGAAGGCCCGCGGAAGCCTTGACTGTCTCTGTTTGTCCATGAACAACATTTTGGGGACCAAGGCCATAAGGACAGTCTGTTCTATTTCTGACTGGAAAGAGCTGCTGATCCTGGGCAGCCAACTGAGGACAGCCTATGGAAGCAGGACCATTCCACAGGGCACTTAACAATGACAAGGAACTGCCCAGCATAATCATTCCTCCACACCAGCCTCTCAGAGGCCACCCCCACCTGGGTCACACCCACCTGGGTCACAGCTTCTTACCGAGCTGATGCAGTAGCTCATTGGCTTTAGAGAAGTGCCTGCACCCAAAGAACCCCCCTACACTGACAGCAGGGACGGGTGGGTTGTCTGCAAGGTGAGGTGCCTCTTCCAATCACTGCCTACAAGAAAAGGAGCCCCAGAGTAAGAAGAAGAGACCATTCAGCCAGGACACAGCTGCTCCCAGCCTCTTTCTTGTAAGAATCGTCATGGTGTGCTCCTTTGGCCCACCCAGACAGATGTTCATGGCCAGGATTAACAGAATCGTCTAACTCTGTAGACAACTCTTTATAAATGTTTTCCAAACTAGGCTGAGGCAGTACAGGTCTTTAGCAGAGGGAGCTGAGTTAATGCACCAGACTGCAAAGCCGTTTGAACTGCAATGTTGATGTTCAAAGCACACCAGCTGCTCCTCGGAAACCCTATGCAGCATCGCTATGAGTCAGAACCGACTCGAAGGCACTTAACAACAACAAATGAGCTTGGTTCTGTCGGTGATATGGATCCTGTCCCAGTATAACAACCTTCACACCTCTTATATCACACATCTAGGCCCATGTGAAAACTTGGTGTGGAGGTGGGTAAACAGTGTAATGTGTTAATTCTTCTGCAACAAATCCCATTAGCTTTACGAAACAGGGTTTCCCAGCTTCTGAGCTGCTGTTTCCAGCTCTCCCCCAGGCTGTTTGGAGCGTGGGGGCTTCAAGTCTGGTTCCTCTGCGTGGGGACCAGCTGCGCCTGCCCTCAGCGCACCCACCGGGTGCCGTACAGGTCTTCATTCATGGCAGGGCGGGCCACTGGCCTCAGCGCCCCACTCCCTCCCCAGGCCCGTCTGCACAAAGTACCCATTTGTCTTGGGTCAGCAGAACCCCAGCACCATGAGATTAATGGATTTTTAGAGGAAACTGGAGATTGGATGAGGCAGAGGCATTGGGGGAAAACCCCTCGGGGAAGAGGGCGACGACCACTGAAGCTACCAACGTGCTCAGCGGGGGTTCCGCCACAGGCTCCCCACGTGGCCTTTTCCCGGCAAAAAAAAAAATTGAAATGTCCCTTTTGATGAATTGTCTTTCCTGTATATAGTATACCATATGATTGTCTGATTCAAAATGGCCAATCCCTGTCCATTTCTGCTCACTAATGCCTAGGACATCGATCGTTATGTGTTACATTTCAGTTTCACAATGTCCATTTTTCCTAGATTCGTACTTCATACATTCTGTGTACTAATTATTGATTGTTTACAGCTGTTTCTCCTCATTTTGAGTTGTTCTTCATCAGCAAATTAAAGTCCAGAAAGCTTTACTCTATTTGCGTCATCACAGTCAACTCTGAGTAGAGAGTTCTTCCCCATCATCTTCTGAGTGCATCCCAACCTGAGACTTTGATCATCTTCTGGCACTATAGCTAACAATGTTCTACTGCTTTTTATACGGATTTCAGTGGCAAACATTTAGAAATCGTCTGCCTCTCCTTCCTAGTCTGTTTTAGTCTGGAAGCTCCCCTGAAACCTATCCAGCATAGGTGGCTCTGCTAGTATTTAAACTACCAGTGACATAGCTTGTAGAATCACAAAACCACACAAGCCACCGCAGTACAACAAGCTGTCGGACAAGCGGTGGCACATGCGTATGTGGTGATTTAAAATGTCATGACTTGAGGTAGGCATACCTTAGTCCTCAAGGTGACATCTTTGCTTTTTTCCAAACATTTTAAAGAGGTCCTTTGCAGCATATTTTCCCAATGCAATGCTTCTTTTGAGTTCTCGACTACTGCATCCATGGGCACCCTGAAACCAGAGCCGTTCTCCTTCATATTCATATTAAACATAGATATGTTTTCTTCAGACTTTTGTTCTGCTGCACATGCTGGTCCCTTGGCTTGGAATACTATCCCTTTCTTGTATTCATGGTAAATCCTGTTGTTTTCTAGGCCCGTATTGCCGTCTGTAAAATCCTCCCTAACGCCGTCAACAATTAGACCACCTTCTTTGCCCCTACATTAAAACTATTGTATTGCTATTTTCTCACAAGAAGGAAATTGTCTTGTTTTGTTTTGTTTAAATCTAAAGCTCTTCGTTGACTAGCACATATGTTTGGAAGGAAGAGAGGAATGAACAGGTGAAGGAATTCCTAGTGCACAGATGAACCGAGGACTTTGGCCTCTGGTCCTGTTCCCTTTTCTTCATTGCCTGTTTCTAGCCAAGGCTCGAGATCTTATCTAATATTGTGTTTGGACACTTAAGGTCTTATTGGCACTTGTTTTTAATTAAAGAAGGAAAAGGTTAAGGCTTTGGTTAACCTGGTGGCCTCAGATAGGAAAGAAAAAGAAACTTACAGCTAAAGTTTTGGTAACCCCTCAGCCAAAGTGACATGGACAGCTCTGCTTTCTGGGTACAAGTTGCGGAGGGAGTGGAGAATGACTTCACTTGTTCAGACATTGCCAAGAATGTTTTCTCCACAAGTTTATAGTAGGATCCAGTAAAATAATCTTATACCATTAAAAATCTATTCACTTTGTAGTTTAAAGTTTTTTGTATACAAAAATTCTACTGTAACTCAACAGAATTCTTTTTGCCTTGTAATTTTACAAATTTCAATAAACATAAACTTGAAGAGGATAATGGAATGAGGGAAAATAGAGTTTAAAGAGCATATTGTGTACTTCTATGAAGGAAAATTCCCTTAAATTTTGTCCTTGCTCTATATGACTGGGCCTTGGCAACTATTTCGCCAAATTCCAACTGATGAGCTTAGATTTCTTTGCTAGGCTTTATTACGGAATTTGGAATCACATCTGTTACACTTTGGACAGGGTTCTAACAAATCATTACAGTCTCTTGAATTTCTAAATATGTATTTTGACTAAGTCCTTGCTGCTGACATACATAGACGTTTCCTTTTTGCTAAAACTACTGTGAACATGTGTTTCTCTGCAGCTGTGGTGCTCCCATTCAAGTTTCAGAGATGAAATTGCTTTCCTTTTCATCGGGGCAACTAACCGTTTTCCTCCCAGCGGAGGTGAAGTCCATAGGGACAGAGAAGGATCACGTGCTGCCTCTGCAAGAGTTAGCCATGAGGAGTTTGTATCGCACCTATCACCAGTTTCTAAAAGGTAGCACGTCTTTTTATATTCTTAATAGGTTTTAATATCATATCAGCATCGATGCTTTTTGTACCCTCTACAGACAGAGAAGCATCAATTAAATGATCATCTTCAGTTACAAAGAACGGTGGCTAAAAGTTAAACGATATGGTTTAGATGAAGGAAATGGGTGTTTGGAAGTATGTTTGGTTTAAGCAAGAGGTTGTCATAGGGACTTTGTTCAGTAGGAATTACTTGGAAAGGTTTTATTCCTAAAGCAAATTTGGAGTTTTTGCCTTGCAGCCTCCTCACATCTGAGAAATATTTATTCTCAAAGGAAAATAAATACCAGGAGGCTTTGACAATGTTACCTGACAACTCTTGTTTTGGAAAGGAATTGCATTGTGTACATTTCATAGACATTGTGATGTTTTTAAGACCACACTAGCAAATATTAATAAGAAAATGACATTTCAGGATTTTCAAAAACTGCTAAATGTTTTGTCTTTACTTTAAAAAAAAGGGTCAGACAAAATCATCTCACCTTAACTTTCCAGGAATGTCTAGTACAATGTTGTACCTTGTTATTTTTTTTAAACTAAACAAAATTTCATAATTATTCTCTTATAAATAAATTACATTCTGATACATGGTTATTGATCCAACTAAATACAAATGATAAGAAATTATTTGCATTTCTTTCCCAAAGATGAGTCAAATTATTTTTCAATTCCGCCTCATTATGACTATTTCCTTGCCTAGTTTGGGCTAGACCACTGGGATGTTTTCCTGTCTTTCATGTTTAATGCTCAGATAAAGTTGGGAAGAGAGCACTGTGTTTTTATTAATGACAGCTCGTGGGAATGGGATGAGGAAAGACTTGCTTTAATTCTTTTTCATTTTCCTTGTTTCCTTTCAGTTGTTCCCCATTTTCGCTCTTGTCATAGTTACGATTTACCTCAATTGATGCTTAACAAATACTAAATGCTCAGTGGATTTAGCGAAGGACATAAGGAAAGTCAGTTAAGTCTTCAGGCCCAGCCCTTTTTTTGTTCTCAGTCTCTCATTGTTGTTGTTGTTGTTGTTAAGTGCCGTCGAGTCGATTCCGACCCATAGCGACCCTGTATAAGGTTTCCTAGAGGTTTACAAAACCCTCTCTAGGTAAATTGATGCCTTTTTGATCTTTGATCTTGAAGAATGTTTGATCTTAGTTTTTTCTAGCCTTTACATAGGACAGTTTCTGGTTTAAGTATATTTAGGTTTTATTTTTGTATCAAAAATGAAAAAACAATCTTTCATTCTAAATGATGTTAGATTTTTATTTATACTTATTAGATCCGAATTTTCCATATGGAGCTTACATGAGCAAGAGAAATATTTTAGGAGATCTACACCAGGGTTTGAGGAAACCTAAATTTTGACTCAAGTGCCTGCTTTTCTCGTCTCTTTCAGATTTGAACTTTCTGTCTCCGTTCTCGCTCCCCAGAAGTTTTCTGGAGCTGTTGCACTGCCCCCTGGGGCACTGTCATCGGTGCAGTGAGCCCATGTTTACCATTGTCTACCCCAAGCTCTTTCCCTTGAGAGAGACGCCGATGGCAGGGCTGCATCAGGGGTAATCATATCTAAGTGGGCACTAGGGCTTACACCTGGGTGGGGGGGTCACATGGGGAGTTGGGAGGGCATGCACGAAAGCAGTGTTTATGTAGCAGAGTTCAAGAGGATAACGTGCTTCCTGAGAAGCATCAGGAATGAACCAAGTGCCCATTTTCAGCATCCGACTCAGTGCCCCTGTAAAACAGACTGGAAGTGCCCTTTGGTGCTTCCATGGTTGTAAATATTTTCAGAAGCAGACTGCCACATGGAGCCATTGGGTGGATTCAAACTATTGACCTTTCGGTTGACAGCTGATTAGTCTACAGCAGAGCTTCTTACAAGAACACCAGAGTTCCCTTATTAATTAACTTTTTTTAATCAGCTCTAGAACAGATGTATTATATGTACTACTTGGAGTAACTCATTCTTTCTGAGCTTTTTTACTGCCGTTTCTTTGTTTACAGCCATCTTTAGGCAATCAGGGATGCCAGAAACAAAAAAATACAAAAAATTTGGTGTATAATGGAATGAATCCCCAGCCCTTCTATGTAATTGATGTTGCTTCTGAAAGAGTTTGTGGCTGATCAGAAAGCATGTGTGTATATACACAGGCAAGCACACATGCATATTTGTGTGTTGTAAAATTCTCAGCCTTTCAAATGGCATTCACTCTCAATTTCTCAGCATAATGACTTGAATTTGCTGTGAATGTTCACTAATTAAATCGCCATATAGATAGTTTATAAAAGAATGCCACATGATTAAAAACAGGACATAAAATGAGACTCTCCTATTAAATACCACAATCTGAGCTTATAGATTTCTAAATTCAGGAATTTCTAAATTTGCAGTATTTATTAGATCTGTAATTTTAAAGTTAAAAAGTATCATAATTCTTCATTTATCTATCAAATGTTTTTGTTTTTTTGAGTGAGTGACTTTTGCAGAGAACTGGTTTAGTTCTCCTATTCAATGCCACAAAACATTTTGGTTGTAACCATTTTTATAGAAACCTTTCCAAGATTTTCTTTCCTTCCCTGGGTTCTTAATCCATAAAAGGAAAGCAGTGTTTTGCCATGTTAAGAACCCAACAAATCTAGCTTTGTGGCTTTGGACGGTGGACCTTGCACTTAATGTTTCTCAGCCTTGACATGGGACATGGTACAGCCTGTGTGGCAGGGTCGTGTGGGGATTGACAAATGATGGAAGTCAAATGCCCAGCATTTAGTAAACATCCAACAAATGAGCATGATCTTTTCTGTCTTCTCTACCCTCTCCCACCCAAAACTGCATTTATCTTTCTTTTGTACTTACACCTCCTATGTCAACTTGCTATATTTTTAATGTTTCCTGCTTTACTGTGCCTGCTTATAGGAGTCTTCCTCCCAACCTTTTTAATTTGATACTGATGTCCCTGGGCATCATTGTTTGGCTTTACTACTAGAGATGGTTAGAACCCATCCAGCACCACCCTATTAGAAAAGCCTGCCAATCTGCTTCCATAACAATTACGTGTAAGAAAACCCATAGAGCAGTTCTACTCTGTAACACATGGGTTTGCAGTGAGTCCAAATCAGCTCCATGGCAAAGGGTTTGGTTTTGATTTGGGATCCTAGGTAATCAGATTGCCAAATTTGGTGGAATTTATTTAAATTAGAATAAAAAGGACTGAGTGAGGGTCTGTGGGTATTACTATGTGTCTTAGTTTGCTGGGTCTGTTAAAACAAATGACCACAAATGTGATGGTTTATAAGCACACAGATGTCTCCCAGTTCAGAAGGATATAAGTCCAAGTTCAGAGTTGCAGCCCTGTGTCCTGAAGGTCCCATGCCTCTCTTCTAGATTCTAGTGGCTTCTGACAATTTTGATGTTCTTTGGCTCAGAGATTCATCTTCACATGGTAACTTTCTCCTTTATCTCTCTGTGTCTCTTCTCATTTATAAGAAACCCCTTGAAGGAACTAGGGTCCACCCTAGTCTGGTATGAGCACATGTTAATCTAGTAGATAACATTTTCAAAGACGGTCATAATCATAGGTACCAGGGGTTAGGGCAATGACACATCTTGTTAGTGACACAATTCAATCCATAAAACGCTGTGAGTAAAATTCACAGCTGAATATAGAAATCTATGAGAGGCGTTAGTGCAAAGTTGGACAGGCTCTGATTCTGACTCCTCCACTTAGAGATGCTGGGCTAATTACCCCTCTGAGCTCCATCGATCAAATGGGGATACATTTCATAATTGTGAAGATGAAATGAGACCATTGATGTGGAGAGTCCAGGGCAGTACCTGGAGTGTAGTAAATACTAAGTAAACATTACCTGTTGTTACCTATTTTTGTAATGCAAAGACTTTTAGTATTTCTTTCCAGTTTGTTCTTTAGCAAACGACCTCCACATTAGCAAGGAATTGGCTTAACTAGTGCAGTAAAGTCCTTCTGTATTTTTATTGTACCATTTTCTATAGAAGATATTTTCTTAATGAATAAGTGAAAATGAAAATAAAACCTTATGATCAGGATGCTCTGATCATAAGGTTTTATTTTCATATATAAAACATCAAATACCCACTTAAAACTAAACTTGCTTTTTGTCATAGTAATTCATTTGTGAAAAAGTAAGAGACCTTTCAAATGAAGTTATTTTTGTGTTAACCTATAAATGAAATTTGGGGAAGTTATTTATACTGTTTGCATTTTCCACTCACTATCAATAATTTCTCTGCTGCAACCTAAAAATTCAATGTCAATGGTTGTCTCAGAACTTAAGTACAATAATAACAATTTTAAAAATTGAACATACTAAGTTTGTAAGACTTAGGCGATGCCCTTTTGAGGAGCAAAGTCAAAAGTGATTGTGTTTGCAGCAGAGATGAAATACCAAGATATAAATGTGGCTTTTGGTGGTGAGTTAATGCAAGGGTCTGAAATTGATAGTTTGTGGTTTTCATTTGGTCCACAGACCATACTCCTTCCGTGTTGCCATGGAGATTGTATTAAAAGCACTGACTTCAGTTTCTACCATAATCTTTAAAGTACTTTCTTTTGTAACTGAAAACCAGACACTTGAATCTCCATTAGCTTATTGTGGAAAATGAAGTGAATTCTAAAAATTCTTGATAATATTATTTTTAAATTTTCTAGGGTATTCAGTTCAGTTTGCATTGCTTGTCATAAAATAATATAGTGTATTAACTAGTACCCAAATTAATGGGTCTACATCTGGCATTATTTTAAAAAAGGAACATACTCAATATTTTTCTAAAATACCAAATTCTGTGAAGAGTTACTTCCAACCTAAATTTAATACACAGCGTGAGATTAAAAAGAGGTTACAATTCTTTCCATAAATAATAAAGGCCTCAACCTCCCGATATACATTTGGAGAGAAGAATGACTAATTAATTCATGTTGTTGCTAAGTGTCATGGAGTCAATTTGACTCGTAGCAACCCTGTATAGGGTTTCCAAGGAATGGCTGCTGGGTTTGAAGCACCAACTTTGCAGTTAGCCAGTCCAGTGCTTATCCTTACAGTATCACTCCAGGACCCCTGCTATTTAATGTCTGTTTTTATTGTTGTTTAGTGCTTCTGAGTTTGTTCCAACTCATAGGACCCTGATTAGGGTTTCCAAGGAAGAGCTGGTGAGTTTGAACCACTGGCCTAGTGCCTCAAACTGACTTTGCAGTCTAGTGCTTTATCCTTCTATAGGAATAGCAAAGTTTCATTCCCCAAACTTATTCCCATTTATTAAAATGAAGAACTTCAATATATAAGATTATTTCTTGGCGGCGGTGGTTGTTGTTATGTGCTGCTGAGTCGGTTCTGACTCTTGGTGACCCTGTATAGGGCTTCAGAGGCTGTAAATCTTTGCAGGAACTGAAAGCCTCATCTTTCTCCTGCTGAGCAGCTGGTGGGCTCAAACCACTGACCCTATGCTTACCCTATGAAGCCAGCAGACTCCACTCTTTATTGGTTAACTACCATATATCTGGACTCCTAGTGTGGTGTGGTAGGATTAGCACTAGACTTCAAACCACAAGGTTAGTGGTTCAAATCCACTAGCAGTTTCTTGGTAACCAATCCAACAGCACTTAACAACAACAACATATATCTAGAACCTTGGTGGCACTGTGAGTTAGTTACCTATTGGGCTGTTAACTGCATGATTGGTGGTTGCAATCGAAACACCACTCCACAGAGAAAAATGACGCTTTCTGCTTGAGTACAGATTTACAGCCTTGGAAACCACGAGTAGGAACCAACTCGACGGCACACAACAACAACAAACAACATAGATCTGGCTCTTCCCACAAGGATATCGATTCCCCCAGTTCTATGTCTCCCAGTAGGAATTCAGACTACCCAAAAATTTTCAGGGACATTCAAGAGATTTTATTCAAACCAAGGTTTTATTTCAACCATGGTTCCAGTATCCAGTGGTTCTTCCCATATTGCTGGGTTAGTCATAATAGATGCTACAAGGTATATACTTGGGTTTTGGTGTGATTCTAGCTCTGCCTTTGTGCATTAAGAACCTGGAATTCAAAGGACAGGACACACTGGTAGTAGGATTCTTGGGGTTCAGGTTGAGTCACTGCTTTTAGATTTGTTCTTGTTTTTGTTATATGCCATCAAGTTCAATCCAATGATAACGATCCTGTAGGACCGAGCATAGAATATCCTCATAGAGTTTCCAAGGCTGTAATCTATACAGAAACAGACTGCCACATCTTTCTCCCACAGAACAGTTACTGGGCTTAAACAACCCCCACCTTTTGGTTGCCAAGCATTCAAGCACTGTGCCACCAGGACCCCTTATATACATATATGTTGTTGTTAAGTGTCACAAAGTGATTCCAACTCACAGGAACCCTGTGTAGGGTTTCAGAGGCTACAAGTCTTTGCTGGAGCAGAAAGCCTCATCTTTCTCCACAGAGCAGATGAAGGGCTTGAACCACTGACTTTGTGGTTCACTGTCCAGTGTGCTTATTCTGTAGAACCACCATACTCCCATATTCATATATATACTGTTTAAAAATGTGAGAGGGCTTCAAAAGTTTGATGGAAAAATAGAATTAAAAGATAATGAAAATTTCCCAAGAACCTAGAAGCGAGGGGGCTCCCTTATATGTATATGTGTATATATATACACACATACAAATAATGGAAAAGCGCATTATCTTTTCATTCTGTTTTCCCACCAACTTTTGGAAGACCCCTCATAGGTATATATTTACAAACGTGTGTATATACATACATGCACATTCATATTTAAACATTGTATATATAGGAGTCCTGGTGTGGCGCTGTGGGTTAACACGCCAGACTGCAAAGCCATTTGAACTGCAAGGTTGGCGGTTCAAGTTCACCAGCTGCTCCTCAGAAACCCTATACAGGGTCTCTATGGGTCGAAACCAACTCAACAGCACTTAACAACAACATATATGAATAGTCTTGAAGGACTCACAGCAACTGATACTGTTTTTCCAATTAGAAATATTTTTAATCATTAAAACATTAGTAGCTTTAAACTAGTGGTTTCTGATTTAAAAACAAAACTTTACAGTTATTCTCAAATATCTCAGAAGTATTTATTCTCTTCTTTGTCAGTTTGTCCGGTCAGTCAACAGGCGTACATTCAAAGTGCTATAGTAGGTAAAGATGCCCTGGCTTCATTCAGTAAGGCAGTTTGCAAAGACAGATTAAATAGTTTGGCTCTTTGGAGAGTCCTTAGTCTTCCAGACCAGAGCAATTACAAGAGAGGACCAGATGTCTGGGTTCTTGCTGTACCTGATGTTGTAGGCGTGCAAACTGTCTTCTTTTTTTTACTGAAACTTTTTATTATGAATTGAGTGAGAGTTAACAGAAAATATCACCAGTTTTACATTCAACAGATCACACATTTTGTTTCATCTCTGATTGCCAGCTTCTCCCTGTAACAACAGTCATTCGCCTTATGGTTCGTCTTTCCATTGCACCCTCCTTCCCTTTGTCCTTACGTAAATAGTGTCCTTCTGATCTTGAAAAGTTGACCTTTGCATGGTGAGTATACCTTCCTAGTGCTGTTGTCCCCCTGTATATGCTCAGTTTAAAATTGGCCCACCAGGATATGTTTTGTTCCAAACCTGAAGGGTGGCCGAGGGCAGTCGTCTCGGGTTCCTCCATTAAGCCGGGTCTCATTTTTATCATTTGAATTTTGTTCCTCATTTTCTCCTGCTCTATCTGGGACTTTCTGATGTGGCCCCTGTCCGAGCAGAGCAGATAGCAGTAGTAGCCAGGAGGCACTAATCCTTTCCAGATTTTGACCTTCTTTTATTATTTTTTTGTACAGTTCAAGTCCATATTATTTTTCCCTGACAATTACGGTATCTATTTAATGGAATTTCTCCTAAGTTAGTTTCTGCATATCCAAAACCATTTCTCAAATATGTACATCTAATTGTTTACATTAAAATCCATCATTAGCCCCATTCCACCAAAAAGGAAAAGAACATTTAAAGACCCTCGCCTCTGTTGTAGATTGAATTGTGCCTCCTCCCCTACTCAAATATGTGTTGCAAATCCTAATTCCCTACACCTATGGATGCAATCCATGTAGGAGCAGAATTTTTGGTGTTATGTTAATGATGGCAAACTGTCTTTATCTTGTGACTTCCCTTTTGTCTCAGAAAACAGTTTAATACTCCCTTTGCCTATTCAGGGTAGTTTTTCTTTTTTTTCTCTTTTCATAATCTCTTTGATTTGATTATTATGGAATGTTTCACGGTTCTTTATCCTTGCTTTTTCGTGGGTTTCACTTTCTTGTGTGAAACCAATGAGTATCAGCAATAAATACATGATCTGCATACATAGGATTTTTTAATTTTTTATGTATTTCAGCAAACTCCTATTTGTTGGCACTCTCCTAGGTGACATGAAATTTCCCACACATAAACTACTTCTCAACAAATTTAAATCAATTGTTCTTCAATGTTTCTTCCTCACTGTGTCATACATACATTATTTATTGGCCAGCTGATGTGTGCTAGACTCTATACTTCTTATTGTTGTTAAGTGTCATTAAGTCGGTTCTGATTCATAGCGACTTGATATGGTGTTTCTGAGGAGCAGCTGGTGGGTTTGAACAGTCAACCTTGTGGTACATAGTCTAGTGCTGATCCTACAACACCACACATACTAAGAACTGGGAATTCAGTTATGCTCAAACCACTTGATAACTGCTTTCCCCATACAGATCTGGCCACAAAATCTGGAGCATGGATGGATCAAGTAGAAAAGCAACTATGTAACAATTTAGTCTCTAACTCTATACACAGAATCTTCCCTCCTGTGACCGTCAGCGGTTATTAACAAGCAGATACAATGTGTAGTTAGATGATTCTCTGAGAAGTAAATATGTACAAAAGCTTGAATGTCTGTGACTCAAGGCTGTATGCTTTCTGTTTGTAGTAAGGCAACAAGTTGGTAAATATAAAAA
>NW_006408702.1:363343-365774 GCF_000296735.1 Chrysochloris asiatica
ATGATTTTTGTGGACTCTGATTAGTCCTGTGTGTGGTGCTGTAGGATAAGCACTTATATATATATATATATATGTATATATAGTCCTGTGTGTGGTGCTGTAGGATAAGCACTACACCATAAGGTCAGTTTAAACCACAAGATCGGTGATTCAAACTCATCACGTCACTTGACGCCAACAACAACAACAAATGCAGTCATAAAGAGTTCTGGTGGCTGGTGGGTTACATGTGGGTTACTAACTGCAAGGTCAGCAATTTGAATCTACAAGCTGCTCCCCAGGAAAAGGATAAGGCTTTCTGCTCCTGTGAAGATAGTTCTTTTTAAGATGTATTTTGGGCGTTCTTTATCTATTCTACCTGACTAGCGGGGAGTGTGGCGGACAAAGTTGGCAGTTCAAACCTACCAGCCTCATCATGGGAGAAAGATGAGGCTTTCTGTTCCCACAAAGATTTACAGCCTTGGACAACAAGCAGATCATTTTTGCTTCTCACTATATCCTCTTAACAAAGTTTGTCACAGAAAAAAATTTAGAATTTTGGTAAGGTTCAACTTCTCAGTTTTTTCTTTTATGGATCATTCTTTTGATGTCAAGTCTAAGAACTCTACGTAGCCCTGTTGTTAAGTGCTGTTGAATCAACCTACTTACTCATAGCGACCCTATCTAAGGTTTCCAAAGAGTGACGGGTGATTTTGAACTACCAGACTTACAGTTAACAGTCCAGTGCTTACAGCATCACAGTATGACTCCATCTCAAAAATTGTCTCCCATTCTTTTTCTAAACGTTTTCTAGTTCTATGTTTTACATTTAAGCCTGATCCGTTTTCAGTTCATTTTTGCATGAAGTGTAAGGGTTGGGTTTTTGTTGTTGTTGTGTTGCCTATAGATGGCCAATTGGGTCAGCACCATTTGTTATCCTTTCTACATTTAATAGCTTATGCATTTTGTAAAAAATCAGTTGGACATATTAATGTGAGCCTATTTCTGGACTCTGTGTTTTGTTTCATTAAATTGTATCTCTGTCCCTCAGCTAAGACTAGACTTTTGATGGCCATCGCTATGTTGTTGTTAATGTTGTTGAGTGACCCTGTATAGGGTTTTGAAGGAGTAGCTGGTGGCTTTGAACCCAATAGGCTTTAAAATTGAATAAAGTGATTCCTTCTACTTGATTCTTCTCTTTCAAGATTGTTTTAACTATTCTAGGCCTTTCATATAAAGTTTAGAATAATCTTATCTGTGTCTATAAAAACTATGCTGGAATTTTTGTTATAATTCCATTTAATCTACAGATCAGTTTGGAGAGAAATCACATCCTTCACTGTGTTAAGTCTTCTAGTACATGGACATATAGGTCTCTCTAGTTACTTAAGTATTCTTTCATCAGTATTATGGAATTCTCAGCATACAGCTCAACTAAATGTTTGATTATGTAATACTTTATTTTGTTGTTATTAAGTGTCGTCAAGTCGGTTCCGACCCTGTGTAGGGTTTTCGAGGTGCAGCTGGTATGCTTGAACCACCAATCCAGTGTCTCAAACGAACTTTGCAGTCCAGCACATTAACCTACAACACCACACACCAGGACACCTAAGTGATACCTAAGCATTTTATTCTCTTTGTGTGACAGTAGATCATGATGTATTTTTCATTTGAATTTCTGTGCGTTCATTGTTAGCATATGGAGGAAGTACAGTTGATTTTTATGGGTTGATCTTGTGTCCTGCAACCTTGTTGAACTCACTTTTTAGTTCAAGGAGGTTGTTGGGTTTTTTGGGTTTTTTTTTGTAAATTTCTTGGAATTTTCTGTATAAACAATCATGTCACGTTATTTGCAAATGTTGTAGTTCTTGAAATTAAGTACTGTCATATCGATTCTGACTCATAGCAACCCTGCAAAGGGTTTCCAGGGAGCAGCTGGTGGCTTTGCGGTTAGTGGTCCAGAGGTTATCCTCTTCCATTCCCATCTGTATGCCTTACAAAACTGATTAGGACTTTCAGTGCTATGTTGACTGAGAGTGGACATCCCTTTCTTGATCCTGACCCCAGAGGGAAGCATTCAATCTTTCATCACTAATTGTGATGTGATAAATCATCATTAAATTTTATTGCTACTCTTTGTAAATCTGAAGAAGAAGACTTGCTATTCCTAGTTTGATGCGAATTTTTAATTGCCTCCCCCCCCCCATTTTTTGTTTTTCATCATGAATGGCTGATGTATTCTGACAAATTCTTTTTCTATATCAATTGATATGATCGTACAAATTTGCTTCTTAAGCCTATTGATATAGTAGACTACTATTGTTGTTATTAAAGGTCGTCAAGTCAGTTGTGAACTGCCAGCCTTGCAGTGCCATCCCAGGAGTCCATGGTAGATTATATTGACTTTTAAAAAGTCAGCCTTGCATACCTGAAATATGTCCCACTTGGTCAT
>NW_006408702.1:366278-388060 GCF_000296735.1 Chrysochloris asiatica
GCGGAGCGGCTGGTAGTTTCGAACCGCTGACCTTAAGGTTCGCAGCCCGATTCGTAACCACTACGCTACGAATTCCATTTCCTCTAATGGTTGCAGAACTATTCAGATGACTGACTTTCTCTTGGTTCCGTTTTGATCGTTTTGTAGTTTCTAAGGAATTGTGTTCTTTGTTGTGAAGTGCCGTCGAATCAGTTCTGAGCCACAGCGACCCTGTATAGGGTTTCTGAGGAGCAGCTGATGAGCTTGAACCTTTAACCTGGCAGTTCAAACAGCTTAGCAGTCTGGCACATTAACCCACAGTACCACACCAGTCCACTCTGAATTATAAAATGTATGAGTGTAGAGTTGACCCTATTGTTCCCATGTTATCCTTTTAATCTAGATTGCTATTTCCTTTCTGATATGGATATATTTCTTGTATCTTTTTATCATCATTAGTCTTGCTAGAAGTTTATCGATTTGATTGATCTGATTGACATTTGCAGTTTCCTTGGTTTCGGTTCTTACCTGTATGATTTCCTTCCCTTTTCTTTGGGCCTATTTTGCTTTTCTGTTTGAATTTCTTGAAGTAAGAATTAGATTGTTTATTTGAGACCTCTTCTCTTTTCTAATGTGAGCTTTTCCTGCTATGGATCTCTCTTACCATTGATTTAGCTATGTTACCAAAATTTTAATATATTGTGTTTTTATCGTCACACAATTCTGTGTATTTTTTTTCTTTTGGGACTTTCTCTTTGACCAGAATTGTCCCCATGAGTCAAAGAAAGTTCGTTTTTTTTGTTTTTTTTTTTTAACGTATTGTTTATTTATTTTTTTAACATGTTTAAAGATGGTCTTGTTGTCTTTTTGTTTTTAATTTTCAGTTTGATTCCATTATATTTAGATTACTAATTTTAGATATTCTTATTTTCTAATATATTTATAAATTTCTCTCTAATTCTTGTTTTCATTCTATAAATTTTTTGATAAATTGTATTTTTTATTTTCATTTAGTTCAAAATATTTTTCCATTTTTCTTGAGACTTCTTCTGTAACCCATATATTTAGAATCATGTTGTTTAATTTCTAAATGTTTGGGGTCTCTCTAGCTACCTTTCTGTTAATTCCATTGTGGAGAGCATATTTTGTATATTTTGTGTTGTCAGCTTGTTAAAACTACCGCTCGTCTGGTCTGTCTGTTGTAATGTGGTGGCTTATATGTTACTGTGATTCTGGAAGCTATCCCACAGACATTTTAAATACCAGCAGGATCATCCATGGTGGATAGGTTTCAGCTGAGCTTCAAGATGAAGCTTGTTGTTGTTGTTAAGTGCCATCGAGTCGGTTCCGACCCATAGCGACCCTGTACAGGGTTTCCGAGGGTGTAAACCTTTACGGGAGTAGAAAGCCTCATCTTTCTCCCGCGGAGCGGCTGGTAGTTTCGAACCGCTGACCTTACGGAAGCTAGAGTAAGAAAAAGAGTGACCGACTACATATGAATATGGAATCACTGAAAACCTTACAAATAGCACCAGGTTATTGAGTATTGAAGCATGATGAAAAACACCAGAATATCGTTAACTGTAGTGCAGGAAGATGAGGCCCTCAGGTTGGAAGGCACTCAAAATATGATTGGAGAAGAGCTGCCTTCTCAAAGTATAGTTGACTGTGATGATGCAAATGAAATCAACCTTCGGGACCTTCAATTGCTGATGGGGAACAACTCAAAATGAAGAGAAGCAGCTGTAAACATCCATTAATAATCAGAACATGGAATGTATGAAGTATGGATCTAAAACAACCTGCAATACACAAATTATACAACCTTGCTTGCTGAAAGCGAAGAAGACTTAAAATTCTTACTGATGAAGATCAAGTACCACAACCTTCAGTATGGGTTGCATCTCAGTGTAAAGAAAACAATTAATCCTCACCACTGGACCAATGAACAACATCCATATAAATGGAGAAAAGACTGAATTTGTCAAAGATTCCATTGTGTTTGGATTGTAAGAAATAAGAAACAAAGAGACGAGGAGAGAAATGTGGCTTCAACAGCAGGCAGGTTTATTGAGAGTAAACCTGGGAGGGGGAACTCAAATTCAATAGAGACCAAGAACCTGCAAATCTGCTACATAAGACTTCTTAAAAAATGCTCAAGAGCAAGCTGTCCATTTAAGGACTAAGATGCGCCTGACTGAAGCCATGGTTATTTTCAATAACTTCATATGCATGTGAAAGCTGGGACAGTGAATAAGAAAGACCTTAAAAGAACAGATATATTTGAGTTATGGTATTGGAGGAGAATATTAAAAGTACTGCCAAAATAAACAAATCTGTGTTGTAAGAAACCCAGCCAGAATGCTCATTGGAAGCCAAGATGGCCAGACTTCGTCTTCCATACTTCAAACATATCAGGAGGGACCAGTCACTGAAGAAGTTCATGGTTGGTAAATTGGAGAGTCAGAGAAAGAGAGGAAGACCCCTAACAAGATGGATCAGCACAGTGGCAGCATTAACGGACTCAATCGTAGCAACTATTGTAAGGTTGGTGCAAGACTGGGCAGTGTGTGTCGTTCTGTTGTGCATAGGGTCACTATGAGTTGGTACTGACTCCGTAGAACGAAACTTAGTAAAGGTGTGATTGTGGTCCTAGAGTGGGATCTGTCTTGGTGATTGTTCCAATACGAGCTTGAGAAAAATGTGTGCTTTGCTGCTGTTGGTTGACTAGTCCAATAACTAGATCCCATTGGTTAATGGTGCTGTTCAGTTTAACTGTATCCTTATTAATGTTCTGCCTGCAGGATTTATCAATTACAGAAAGAGAGGTATTTAAGTCTCCAATATTATAGTGGATTTTTCTATTTCTCCTTGCAGTTATATCAGTTTTTACCCCACATGTCTCAACATTTTGTTATTAGGTTCATACATTTATAGTGTTGTTATGCCTCCTTGAGAATTGGTATAAAGGGGACATGGAGATGGTGTCTGACCTACCTCATCTGGCTTCACAATGGGAAGGAGAATCAAACTGCACATCAGCCCAAGACTGACTCCTGTGAGGGAGCCTTCAGGCATGCCTCACCCTCCAATCTTCTTTACCCTATTCTGACAGCAACCATCCCCCTCCACAGGATTCACTTCTCTGCTGGCTTTGATCATCTATTGCACTGGCCACAATATTCAACACTCACAATTTCGGGTTTGTTAAGGAAATTAACAGGGTACGATTCAGTGTCAGAAGCAACTCAGAAAAAAAGCTGAACAGAACTTAATGTAGATGGAACTTAATGCAAATTTAAACAAATGCAGCATGATAGGCTCTCCAGATACCATATATTAACTTATATGTGACAATCTCAGTGATTAACGTCTTACAAAAAGTTTTCTCCATTTGGTACAATCAGTAGTGAAAAGGTTATTAAATGTTGGTTTTGTATGTTTCTCCTCCCCCGAAGAAGCCATTAAAACAGTTACAGAAATGAATGGTAGAATTGTGGCTAGCAAACCATCGTATGTAGGCTTAGTGGCAAAGAAGCACACCAGGCTCACCTCACTAGCTAGTAAATGCAAACAATGGTAAGTGTAAGAGCTGTGCCCAACCCTGTAATGAACCCCTACAAGCCAACACCTCCTTTAGCTTACTTCATGACAGCTACCCCACAGACTCAAAGCCATGCTTCATCCTAGGCTCAGGGTGCCAGACCTCCTATCCACCCAACGGTTCCTAGACCACCATTATTATTATGAGAGCAACTTCTTCAGGTTCCATGAGTCATGCTCACACAACAGAATTAACACAGACTGCGTCTGCAGTTGCCCCTCCTGTCTGCACCCTTCCCCAGTATAAATACGCTTCAGGAGTTCACGATCCTCAACAACATCTTAATGCACAGCCACAAATCACCATGCACTAACTGATTTCCATCTTGGCATCTGCCCCTCCTAAAAAGCAAAGACAAATGTTGGGTGAATAGCTATTTCCTCTTACTCAAGCCATGCACCCTACTCTTGCTGGTAAAATCACTGGCACAGTGTTGGAGAGTGGTAATTCAGAACTTTTTTATATGCTTCAATCACTGGATTCTCTTCATTCTGAAGATGATAGATACAGCTGTAGCTGTACTACAAACCCACCAAGATAAAGAGTCTGCCCAGAAAGTTGTTAACCATGCCACTGGTGTTCCAACTGTTTAAGACAATCAGGGACCATGAAAAGAAACTTGTGCTTCACTGCAAAAAAATACCTAAACAATGAACAAGTTGGAACATTGTAGAAAAAAACTTGCAAAATATAAAATAAAATTTAAAAAAGGAAAGGAAAAATAACTTTGAACCTTATGTACTGGGCATATGCTAAGTCAAGCAAACAATGCTGATTCTACATTACTTAATTTATTTAAAATAAAAATGCAAAACAAAAAGAATAGTAAAACATAAAAACAAATTGATGTTTTATTGCTGTTGTTAAACACCATCAAGTCAGTTCCAACCCAGTGACCTGCAGTATAGGGTTTCTAAGGAGCAGCTGGTGAGCTTGAACCTCCAACCTTGTGGTTCAAACCAACTTGGCTGTCCAGCACATGAACACACAGTATCACACCATATGTAATGTTTTATGTTGATAAGTGCCATTAAGTTGGTTCCGTCCCATTGCCACCCTATATGGGATTTCCGAGGAGCTGCTGGTGAGCTTGAACCACCAACCTTGCCGTTCAAATTGCTTTGCAGTCTGGCACATTAACCCATAGAGCCACACCAGGACTCCATAATGTTTTATGTTGTTGTTGTGAAGTGCCGTCGAGTCAGTTCTGGCCCATAGCGACCCTCTATAGGGTTTCCGAGGAGCGTCTGGTGAGCTTGAACTGCCAACCTTGCAGTTCACATGGCTTTGCAGTCTGGCATATTAACCCACAGCACCACACCAGGACTCTGGTAAAAAGAATTTTCAGCAAAATACAAAACTTTAAAGGATTCCTTTACTTTTTAATTCTTTACTATGGCTATAACCAAAAATATCACTTCTAGTTTAGATGACAGAATGATAACTGAGCCAGAAAATGCAATTTGGATTATAAAATTCTTGCTTTAATAAAAATTCCTTAAACTGTGAGACAAAAAGAGAAACAAGTCAGGATCTCACAATACACCAGTACTCATTCAAGAGTGCCTTTTCTCAGCTGGGCTGCAAGCATGCCTCTCTCTCACCCTGGCCTCCCAGCCTCATATGAGGCCCCTTTCTTTGCCTCTACCCTACCTGGGCAAATGTTGCAATACTCCTTTTGTTGTGGTTGTTAGGTGCCATTGAATTGATACCAAGGATTCATAGTGACTTTGTGCACAACAGGACAAAACACTGCCTGGTCCCGCACCAGCCTCACAATAGTTGCTATACTTGAGCCCATTGCTGCTTCTACTGTGCCAGTCAGTCCATCTCATTGGGGTCTTCCTCTTTTTTGTTAACCCTCAAATTTATCAAGCATGATGTCCTTCTTCAGGGACTGTTCCCTCCAGATAATATATCTGAAGTATGAGAATGGCCATCCTGGAGTCTAAGGAGCATTCTGGCTGTACTTCTTGCAACATAGATTTCGTTGTTCTCCTAGCAGACCATGGTACTTTTAATATTCTCCTCCAGTACCATAACTCAAATGTATCTATTCTTCTACAGTATTTCCAACTTTCACATGCGTATGAGGCTGTTGAAACTACCATGGCTTGGGTCAGGTGGACCTTATTTCTCAAACTGACATCTTTGCTCTTGAGCACTTTTAAGAGGTCTTACTGTGTAACAGATTTGCCTAATGCAATATAGCATTTGATTTCTTGAAACATTTTATCATCATTTTTCTGAATTCCTTCTCAGGCATTTCCAAGGCCTGCCCGCCTTCCAGAATGGAGTCCAGGTCTACTTCCAGGTCATTTGTCTCAGACATTTTATCTTGTTTCTGGACATGTGCTGATATGGCCATCTGCTTTTGCTTCTTGGACGTGCTTAGTGTTTATCTGTGGCCTTAATACTTAATTGAGTACGTGTTTTGATATTTTTTATGCTTTCTGATTGCTTCCAGGGAGATGTGATCAGGATGTGGACTTCCCCTTTCACTCTTCTTATTGCTTAACTCAGAGTAAGTTTCACAGGTGTCGTCTGTTTCCCTGGTATATGGCAGTTGGCATTTGTTCTTGCTTGGGTTTTGGTGTTTTATAGAGTGTCAATTGTAGCTTGGCTATATGGCAGCAGTTGCTGACTCTTCTTGTGTAGTATAAGGAGACAAAGAGTCCTCCAAAGGCAGAAGGGAGAGCATATAACAGAAAAACAGCACCAGTGAAAAAAAAAAGCAAGAGAAAGAAAAGCAAGCAAACAAACAAAAAACAGCAACAACAAAAACTAGACTGAATACTGCAGTCTATAATCACAGAAAAGGGAGAGGAGAGAGAGAAGAAAATAAATCTGTAGCCTAATATGAGTATGACTTTAAGGTCTTCTCTTCAGCGTCTTGCTTTCAAAGCTGCCTGAGAGATTTCAAGATGCCAATGTTGGCTGTTATGCTATACCTCAGGCTTTAATTTAGTTTCCGGCCTGTTTTATTTTTAAACTCTCTTTCCCTCTCTACAGTCCTGTCCTGCCCTTTCCCGTATTAAAAAAACAAAAGACAAACAAGCAAAAAACCTTCAGGGCCTGCTCTTGGGCTGAATATCTGTGTGCATGAGTGGCAGAAGAACCCACCGGTGGTGAGGGTGGGGAGTGTCCACTCACTCAGGCTCCCCCACTAGTCACCAGAATGGAGGTGGGCAAACAGTGGGCACGCCGATGACCAGATACCAAAGAAAGAAAATCAGAACAAAGCAAAACTGACAAAGTGTATCGTCCACCTTTGCTCCAAGGTTCCCACAGCGTTTTTCCATGGTGTTTCTGCTCTCCCATTTGGTCTTGCCCAAGATGTCGGCTCTGGGCCTCTGAGCCCAGCCTGTCATATTAAAAAGTATGTGATTTTTTACTTCAGCTTCAAGTTCCACAATCTATAAGCCTTCAAACCTTCAAAATATTCCTATCTCTGTGGTTCCAAGTTTTGGAGTTCTGCCCTGGATCTGCTTTGCCTGGTATTCTGTGGTATTGCTGACGGCAAACTTCACTGCACCTCCACCCAAGCCACCATGAAGCCCTGCCTCCTTCTGGCATTTGATTTCTTGGCCGCAGCTTCCATGAGTGTTGATGGTTGGTCTGAACAAAATGGAGTCTTTGACAACTTCAATCTTCTCTCCATTTATCTTGATGTTATTTATTGGTCCAATGGTGAGGATTTTTGTTTTATTAAATTGAGGTGCAACCTATACTGAAGGCTGTGATCTTTGATCTTCATCGGTAAGTATTTTAAGCCCTCTTCACTTTGAGCAAGCAAGACTGTGTCATCTGCATGTTGCAGATTATTAATAAATCATCCTCCAATTCTGATGCCATGCTCTTCTTCATAAAATCCAGTTTCTCAGATTATTTGCTCAGCAGACAGATTGAGTAAGTATGGTGAAAGAAAACAACCCTGGTACACACCTTTCCTGATTTTAAACCATTCAGTGTCCCCTTGTTCTGTTCGAATGACTGCATTTTGGTCTTCATACAGTTCCTTATGAGCACAATGAAGTGTTTGGAATACCCATTCTTTACAATGTTATTCATCTTGTCATGGTCCACACAGTCAAAAACCTTTGCAGAGTCAATAAAGCACAAGTAAATATCTTTTTGGTATCTTCTGCTTTCAGCCAAGATCCAACTAACATCAGCAATGATATTCCTTAATCCACGTCTAGTCATCCATTTGCTTTAGCATTTCTACACTACAATTTCAGTCTCTTCTGACATCCAGTTTGGTCTTTTCCTCCATTCTTGTCTTCTTAATGACCTTTTGCTTTCTTCCTGCATGATGTTCTTTATATCATCCCATAACTCTTATTGTCTTTGGTCATTAGTATCTAATGCATCAAATCTGTTCTTGAGATGATCTCAAAATTCAGGTGGCATATGTTTGGCTCTCGTGGACCCATTTTAATTTTCTTGAGCATTAGCCTGAACTCGCATATGAGCAACTGATGATCTGTTCCACATCTTGTTTGGGCAATGATATGGAGCTTTCCCACCATCTCTTTCCACAGAAATAGTCTGTTTAATTTATGTGTATTTGATCTGGTGAGGTCCATGTGTATAGTCTTTTTTTTGGGGGATTTTTTTTTGATGGCTTTAACAACCAGAAATTTATTCTCTCACAGTTTAGGAGACTAGAAATCCAAATTCAGAGAGCTGGCTCTGAAGGCTTTCTCTTTGTTGATGCTAGGGGGACAGTCCTTGTCTCCTTTCAGCATTTCAGAGTTCCTTGGAGATATGCATATATGTTGGCATCAATCTTCTTCTGGATATGGGGGCTTCACACTGTAGGGATTCCATCTTCAAGGGATGCACTCCATTCCGAGCTCTGCTATCTTGGTGGCAGTAGGTAGAGCACAGGTCACTTTTCTCTCCTTTTATAGCTCAAAAGAGATCGACTCAAAACACAGCCTAATCCTGTAGATTGCATCAGCCTCATTAAAATCATAGAAGTGAGGATTGACAGCATGGGATAATCCCATCAGATAAGGACTGATGACATCAAATCATATCATAGGTTGATTACATCATATTACATCTCATTATGAAAGTGATGAATACATCTTTGTGTGTGTGTGGTGTGTGTGTGTGTGTGTGTGGTTTGGGTAAAGTTTTTTTTTTTTAATGTTTTATTGTGAATTATGTGATAGTTTACTTGGGAGAACATTAGCTCTACATTCATCCTATCATATATCGTTTCATTGCCATGGTTACAATCCCCTCCATGCATCATCAACCAACCAAAGTGTATACCCTGCAAGCCTGCCCCTCGGTGGTCAGCACACAGCCCCTCTCCCTCTCTGGGTCTAGAATTCCCAGCTGCTCCATCTCTTCACATCATCATCTCTGCCTCCATCTCTGGCAACACTGTTTCTCTGGGTAGCGTCCTGCACTCCGCTCTTCTCCCTTGATGGTCCCAGGGACCTCCGCTCCTGGATTGCAAAGTCAATCACTCCCCTCCATTTGCTACAAAATGTCTACCTTTACATTTCTAACTCTCACAATCAGTCCTGATAACAATTATTCACTATTGTATCGCAAGAGACCTATCCCTGTCTCCTTTCATAAGCCCTGCACAGACAGATTGGCTACTACTCAGTGGAGATTATATCTTCCTTGGCGCCCTCTGGATCTAGGCTCCCTCTGAAAGCTTGTAAGCCAGTCACTTCTTGCCTTTGTAGCTCCCCCATTTTGGGTAGCCAATGTTCAAGTTGCCCATCCCTGTCTACCCCGTGTATCGAAGGTGTGGGAATGATCCTTGCTGTAAAAATGTGTTCCCTCTTTTGAGCTACTGCATCCATAGGTATAGGTCAAGTTCATCAAATTGTATCAGATTACTCTTTTTTCCCTCTTCTTTCTTCTTCTAGTTGAACTCTGATCATCCAGTCATTGAAGCCAGGTCAAGTGGGTGTTACATGCAAGTGTGGATGTTCTTGTGCATATACCTTCTCTTCTTATCAGCTGAACTCTTCACTCTCCACTCTAGTGCTCTATGGTTATGTCACTGACTCTGGGCCCAGGAGTGCCCAGGTCTTGCCACACTGCTGGTCAACCAGGTCTCCACCCGGGGTTCACAGGAGTCTATTGAACATGGTAGGACTTAAGCTCACAGCTTTATTGCTGTTTTTCCCTTATTTCCCCTTATCGGTGACCAACCTGGTCACCAGTCAGAGCTTGTCTGCTTATGTATTCCCCTTGAGTCTTAGTCTTGGAAGGGGGTTTGCCCTGATGGGACTCGACCACTTGCCTTGATGTCTCCTGGGAGAGCAACTTGCTTGTTCTTGTAGTAGTCAGTCAGACTGCCATTTTGTTTTTCATTTTTCCTGTCGGCCTTTCTTTCAAGAAGTATCTTCTGTTCTTCTAGCCGCTCCAGGCTGATCTGCTTGGAAATTTTTCAAGTGGAAATTTCCCACCTCAGAAGATTCTGGAAGGGGTTCAGGATTCCACCTATGGTCCTATGTAATGCAGGGGCTCTACAGGAAGCCTCCTTCACTGGGCAAGTTGTAGCCCCATTTTAGGTATTCCAATCAGTTATAGTCAGAAGACGCACTTACAAGCTTTATTATATGGTGATATTTCTGGCTAATCCTTTCTCTCTTCCTCAAGTGTATATTTTATAATGGTATGCAACTCATGGATGCAGCAGTCAAGAAATCAAATGACGTATTGCATTAGGCAAATCTGCTGCACAAGACCTTTTTCAAGCGTTGAGGAGCAAAGATGTCAGCTTGAGGACTAAGGTGCGCCTTACCTAAGCCATGGTATTTTCAGTAACCTCATATGCATGCAAAAGCTGAACAGTGAATAAGGAGGATCGTAGAAGAATTGATGCTTTTGAGTTATGGTATTGGAGGAGAATATTGAAAGTGCCATAGGCTGCCAAACGAACAAACAGATCTGTGTTGGAAGAAGTGCAGCCAGAGTACTCCTTGGAGGCCAAGGTGGCCAAACTTCGTCTCTCATACTTCTGACATATTGTCAGGAGGGACAAGTCACTGGAGAAGGATATCATGTTTCGTAGGGTGGAGGGTCAGAGAAAAAGAGGAAGACCCCCAAAGAAATGGATTGCCAAGTGGCAGCATTGATGGACTCAAGCGTGGCAACAGTAGTGAGGCTGGTCCAGGATTGGGCGGTGTTTCATTCTGCTGTGCATAAAGTCGCTATGAGTAGGTACTGAGCCAATGGCATCTAACAACAACAACAAGGAAAACCAAGATTCAAAAGACAGCCAAGCATCTTAACATTATTTCACCCCTTTCCCACATTCCAACCATGTCTCAATCCCTGTATCCCAGAAGTCTGCTTTTTTGAAATTATTGAACCTACTCCAGCTTTCTTTTTACTAGTGTTAACTGGCATAGGGTTCTCCATCTCTTTATGTTTAGCCTATCTGCAGTTTTATATTTAAGATGGGCTTCTTATAAACTGCAGATACTTGGATCTTGGTTTATTATTGACTCTGACAATGTTGCTATTTTAATTGATATATTTAGACTGTCTATATTTAAGGGAAGTGTTGATATGTTAGATATCAAGTAAGCTATTTGTTTTGTGTTTATTTCCACTATGTTTCATTCATTTGCTTTTCCTTTATTAACTTCCTGCACATTATTTGAACATCTTTTAAAATTACATCTTGATTTTTAATATATGTTTTATATGTTGTTGTTGTTAAGTACCGTGGAATCAGTTCCCACTCATAGTGACCCTGCACAAGGTTTCCGTGGCTGTAAATCTTTACGGGAGCAGAAAGCCTCATCTTTCTCCTGCAGAACAGTTGGTAGTTTCGAACTGCTGACCTTGAGGTTAGCAGCCCAAAATTCGTAACCATTATGCTACTAACTTACTATACTTTAATAACCTGTGCAATATGCAGACAATACAACCTTGCTTACTGAAAGTGAAGATGACTTGAAATACTTACTGATGAAAATCAAGACCACAGCCTTCAGTATGGGTTGCACTTCAATGTAAAGAAAACAAAAATCCTCACCACTAGACCAATAAACAACATCCATATAAATGGAGAAAAGATTAAAATTGTGAAAGACTTCATTTTCCGTGGATCAACCATCAACACCCATGGAAGCAACAATCAAGAAATCAAATGACATATTGCAGTAGGCAAATCTGCTGCACAAGACCTTTTTAAAGTGTTGAAGAGCAAAGATATCAGTTTGAGGGGTAAGGTGTACCTGACCCAAGCCATGGTATTTTCGGTAACCTCATATGCATATGAAAGTTGAATAGTGACTAAGGAAGACCATAGAAGAATTGATGCTTTTGAGTTATGGTGTTGGAGGAGAATATTGAAAGTACCATGAAAGTGCCAAAAGAACCAAAAGAACTGTGTTGGAAGTATAGCCAGAGTGTTTCTTGGAAGGCAGGATGGCCAAACTTCATCTCTCATACTTCGGACACATTATCAGGAGGGACCAGTCACTAGAGAAGGATATCATGTTTAGTAAAGTGAAGGATCAGAAGACTCCCAATGAGCTGGATTGGCAAAATGGCGGCAGCAATGGGCTTAGGCATAGCAATAATTGTGAGGTTGACCCAGGACCAGGCAGTGTTTCATTCTGTTGTCCATAGAGGCACTATGGGTCAGTACCAACTCAAAGGCACCTAACAACAACAACACATAACTTATATACATAAATGTTGTTGTTGAGTGCAATCGAGTTGGTTCTGACTCATAGCAACCGTGTATAGGGTTTTTGAGGAGCGGCTGCTAAGCTTGAATGCAGTTCAAACCAACCTTGCAGTTCAGCATATTAACTCACAGCATCATAGCAGGACTCCCATATACATAAATCATGTGTTTCCTCTTCATTCCTGAAGAATAGTTTAGCTATAGAACTTAGAGTTGTTAGTTCTTTTATTTCGTTTGGCATAGGTAAATGTTGCTTAACATTGGTGCAGACAGCCTCCTACTACATACACATCTGTAATTTCATAGGTTGTTTTATTTTGTTTTTAAGAGAATGCAGTTCTCCTTTTGTTTATTATTTCCCCCTACTGGTTTTACGGAGTCCTTGTGTGGTGCAGTAGCATAAGTACTTGGCTGTTAGGTTGGTTTATACCGCAAGGTCGGCAGTTCTAATCTACCAACCGCTCCTTGGAAATCCTATACTGTGTCACTATGAGCTTGAACCGACTCAACAGCACTTAACAACAACAGCTATGGTTTCATGAACCCCAAATTCAGACTCTTGAAGCACTGGACCACAGGGAAGATACACACAGATGAGAAAGAGGGCATGACTCTGGGCATGGACTATCAGACTGTATCTCGAAAACAGGTAGGTGGCATCAGACCGGGGAGCCTGGGCTGCACCTGTTGTTCAAATGGGTAAAACAGCAGAATGGGCTGGGTGTGGTCCACACCCTCCTAACTTGCTTCCTTTCACTCCACTTCTGTGCCGCCTCTGCCACTTCCAGCGCCCCCTCATCCAGCCTTTGCCTGCAGTAGCAATGGTGGCGGCAGCAAAGAGGACAACTGAAGCAGGTGCTCATAAGATTTGTTTGTTTTCAAACCCTTTCTTGTGAATTGAGTGAAGATTTACAAACAAGATCATCAGTTTTACATTGACCAAATCATACACTTTGTTTCATCTCAATTATTGCAAGCCCCTCCATGAAACAAGAGTTATTCCGCTACCTCCCTGTGGCTCTATTTTCATTTTACCCACCTTCCCATCCCACCTTTGTTTTTAGGGTACATGTACCCCTTTGATTCTGAATGATTGACTGTTCCCTGGTTCATAGTGAGCATACCTTACTAGTGTTCTTGTGTCCCCCACCCCCCTCCACCCCCATATACCTATCTACTACTTGGCTGAAAATTGGGCAACGAGGGTGAGTTCCTTTCCAGATCTAAAGGGTGGTCAAGGGCCATCGTCTCATGCTCCTCCAGTCTCTTTCTGACCAGTAAACCTGGTCTTTTTCTTTCCTTTTTTAAAAATAATTTTGTGTTTTGTTGCATACATTCTGCCGCTCTGTCTAGGACCTTCTAATGTGATCCTTTTCAGAGCTGGGCACCATCTAGGTCTCAGAGTCATGGAGACAGATGTTCACATGTTCCATTAATCCATTGGATTTAATAATTCCAGACATCTTCAGTTCTCATCACTTTTCTTTCTTCTGCTCATGGAGAGACCAATAGTTTCACCTTAGATGGCTGCTCACAAGCTTTTAATTGCCCAGTGCTACTCGCCAAAGTAGGATGTCGGACATTGCTTTTGTGAAC
This sequence comes from Chrysochloris asiatica, assembly GCF_000296735.1. NCBI lineage: Eukaryota > Metazoa > Chordata > Mammalia > Afrosoricida > Chrysochloridae > Chrysochloris > Chrysochloris asiatica. The sequence continues at coordinate 380,144 of NW_006408702.1, forward strand.
TATGTTATGACAACTGACCTTGATGTCCTGTGAGACTATGCTCCTGAGCCCCCAGGCTTAGCTACTCATTGCCTTAAGATGTTTGATAATATCCAAGAAGTCTTCATCATCTTGCCCACTTTATGGTCCACCACATTCCCAGCTGTGTTTGCAGGAAAGGTAAATACTGATATACCACCCTCCTCTTTCAAACACTTGTATATCTGAGGGATATATAACTATATATTTGTTGCTGTTGTCTAGTGCTGTCAAGTCCGTTCCAAATCATGTGGTTAAAACCAACCTTGCAGTCCAGGGCATTATCGGTCTATATACATATATGGAGTCCTGATGTTTCACTGTGGGTTAATGCATTGGAATGCAAAGTCAGTTTGAACCGCAAGGTCGGCGGTTCAAGCTCACCAACCGCTCCTCGGAAACCCTATACAGGGTTGCTATGGGTCAGAACTGACTTGAAGGCACTTAACAACAACAAAACAACAATCTACATATATATACATACATTTATATTTTCTATTTCTTTCTCCCATACCTATTCTGCATGAGTCTCTGTCCGTGTATTTACTCACAGAACATTGTTCCAAGGTTGTATATATATCACTTTTTACCTCTGTCACCTTTAGCCATTGTATACTTCCCTGTGTCTTCATCTTTCTCCTGCCAACTTCCCCCTTCTAATATATTGCCCTTCCCCTTTTTTTATATTGCCCTCTCTATTAACCAGGCTAACATGTATCTACCCTCTAGCCAGTGAATCACTCTCCCTTCTTCCCACCCCTGGTAACCATCAACGTTTCTTTCAATATGAAAACCTTTCCTTGAGTTTTTACAGTAGTGGTCTCATACAAAATCTGTCCTTTTGTGATTGACTCATTTTACTCAGCATAAGGTCTTCCAGGTTCATCCAAGTTATGAGATGTTTCACAGATTCATTGTTATTCTTCAATGTTGCAAAGTATTATTCTGTTGTGTGTATATACCAAAGTTTTTTTTCTATTCTTCCATTCTTGGGCCCACAGGCTGTCTCTATCTTTTTGTTATTGTAAATAATGATGAACATTGATGTGCATATAGCTAATAGTGTCCTGGTTTATGTTACTTGTGGATATATAACAAATGGAGGGATTCGTGGGTCATGAAATATTTCTATTTCAAACTTTCTGAGAAAGTACCATACCTATTTTTCCCCCTCTGTTTTGTTTTTGTTTTTGAATGTACACAAAAACACTTAGGAATATATAATCATTTAAGTAACCAAAAGGCACATTTCTGCAAGCCTGCCTCCTGGCCACTAGCACTCAGTCTTTCTCTTTCCATGAGTCTAGAGTCCTCAGCTGCTCTGTCTCTCCATGTCATCATCTTTGCCTCCATCTTTGGTGTCACCGCTTCTCTGGATAGGGTCCCACATTCTGCTAGTACTCTTCTCCCTTGATGTCCCTAGGGTCCTCTGTTCCTGGACTATAAGATTAACTACTCCCTCCTTTTTGTTACAAAACTTCTACCTTTACAGTATGATGATCGCAATTAGTCATGATAACAATTACTCAATATTGAATCATAAGAATCTGAATCCCATCTCCTTTCACCAGGCCCGTCTAGACAAGATGAAAACTACTCAGTGGGGGTCCTACCTTCCCCTGCACGCTCTGAAACTAAACTCCCTCTTGAAAACTTGTAAGCCAGTCACTTTGTACCTTTATTGCTCTCCCACCCCACCCCACCCCCATTTTAGGAAGCCAATGTCTAAGTTGCCCATCCCTATTAATCTTATGTACAGAGGGGATAGGATTGGTCCTTAATGTGAAGATTCTTTCCCTCTCAGTTGATATTTTGAGCTACTACTTCCATAAGTGTAGGTCAAGTTCCTCAAATTGCTCAATTTAAGGAGCTCTGGTAGTATAGTGGTTACAAATCGGGCTGCTAACCTCAGGGTCAGCAGTTCCAAACTACCAGCTGTTCCATGGGAGAAAGATGAGGCTTTCTGTTCCGGTAAAGATTTACAGCCTCGGAAATCCTGTACAGGGTCGCTATGAGTCGGAACCGACTCCATGGCACATAACCACCAACAACCACACTTGTTTCCTTTATCAAAATTTAAAAAAATCTTCCTCTAGTCAAGTTCCAAGGAGCTCTGGTAGCGTAGTGGTTACGAGTTGGGCTGTCAGTCCCAAGGTAGCCATTTGAAACTACCAGCTGTTCTGCAGGAGAAAGATGAGGGCTTCTGTTCATGTAAAGATTTACAACCTTGGAAACCTTATACAGGGTGGCCGTGAGTCGGAACTGACTCCATGGCACATAACCACTATCATCACCACCACCAGTCAAGTTCTTATCATCAAGCCATCGAAGCTAGGTCAGATGGGTACTAGCTGCAATTTAGGGCATACTTATGTGTCTCCCCTCACTTCGTATCAGCTGGACACTTCACTCTCAGCTCTAGCCCCCCGTGGCTAACTCCTTGACCACGGGCTCAGGAGTTCCCAGGCCTCACCATACTTCAGACCAACCAGTCCTTCTTCTCTCTCCCATTTCTAGGTTGACAGGAGTCTGTGGAACATAGTAGAACTCAGCCCATATCTTCATTGCTGCCTTTCCACCACTTCCACTCAAGAGTAGATCAACATAGTCATGAGCAAGCTAACATGCCTGCTTGTGTGTTCCCCTTGAGTTTCATTGTTGGAGGGGGGTTTGTCCTGAAGGGACTTGATTGTTTACCTTGATGACTCCCCAGCGAACAACTTGCTTGTTCATGTAGGAGCCAATCAAACTGCCATTATTGTTTTTTATTTTTCCTGCTGGTCTTTCTTTGAAGAAGTATCTTCTGTTCCTCTAGCTGCTCCGGGCTGGTTTGCTCATCCTTTCAAATGGAAACGTACGACATCAGAAGGTTATGGATGGGGCTCAAGATTCCACCTAAGGTCCTATATGCTACAAAGGCTCCACAAAAAGCCGATTTCACGGGGCAAATTCTAGCACACCTTTTAGGTGTTCCAGTCAGTTATACAGGGGCATACAAACTTTTTATAATCATGTTTCCCAACATTCCTTTTTATCCCCTCAAGTGTCTATTTTACAACAGTAGGCAAAGGGAAACCAATATTCATAAGATAGTCAAGCATCTTAACATAATTTCCCCTCTTTTACCCATTCAGACTACGCCTCAATCCTTGAATCACAGAGCCCTGTTGTTCCAAGGTTGAACATACATCAATATTTACCTCTGTCCCTTTTAGCCCATGCAAGCCTTCCTAAGTATTCCCCTATCTACCTTGTTCTTCCATCCTCCTCCCCCTTGTGTATTGCCCTCCCCAGCATGCAAACTATGATGTGTCTATCCCTTTTACCCCTGGTAACCAACAAAGAATTTTTTTTTTCCTTTTAGTATATGTATTTTTTCTTTAGCTTTTACCATAATCGTCTTATGCAACATTTGTCCTTTTGTGACGAATTTCACTCAGCATAATGTCCTCAAGGTTCATCCATGTTATGCAGTGGCTTGCAGCTTCCTTGTTATTCTTCAAGGTAGTATAATATTCCATTGTGTGCATGTACCACAGTTTGTTTATCCATGCTTCCATTGATGGACACTTAGACTATCTCCATCTTTTTGCTATTGTAAATAGTGCAACAATAAACATTGGTGCGCATATAACTACTTGTATACTGGCTCGTATTTCTTGTGGATATATACCAAGTATAGGAATTGCTGGATCATGAAGTATTTCTATTTCCAACTTTCTGAGGAAGTGCTATACCATTTTCCAGAGTGGTTGAACCATTTTGCATTCCCACAAGCAATGTAGGAGGGTCCCAGTCTCTCCATGTCCTCGCCAGCATTTATTGTCCTCTGTTTTTTGAACTTCACTCTTATTGCTGGTGTGAGATGATATCTCATTGTTGTTTTGATTTGCATCTCTCTAGTGGCACTGTGGGTTAATGTGCCAGACTTAAAAGCTGTTTGAACTGCAAGGTTGGTGGTTCAAGCTCACTAGCTGCTCCTTGGAAACTGTATATAGGGTCGAGGCAGGTTGGAACCAACTCGACAGAACCAACTAGACAACAATGGCTAATGATTGTGAATATTTCTTCATACGTTGCCTGGCTGCCCAGATGTCTTCCTTAGTAAAGTGTCTGTTCATGTCCTGTGCTCATTTTTTAATTGGGCTATTTGTCTTTTTCCTGTAGAGGTGTTATAGTTTCCTATCGATTTTAGAAATTAGTCCCTTGTCTGATATGTCATCGCAAAAGATTTTTTTCCCCATTTCTGTGGGCTTCCTTTATACTTTTTTGGTGTAGTCTTTTGATACACATAAGTTTCTAATTTTTAGTATGCCCCAATCATCTATTTTGTCTTCTTTTGTTTGTGCAATTCTTGCAATGTTTGATATTCTATGTGTACTTTGGATTAGATCCCTTAAATTTGTCCCTATATTTTCATTGATGTCCATTATAATTCTGGGAATCACATTTTTTATCCATTCAGGTTTTAATCCATTCAGGTTTTTAATCCATGCTGAATTGGTTTTTGTATATGGTGTTGAGATAAAGGTCTTGTTTCATCAATTTCCAGTTCTGCTAGCACCTCTGTTAAAGAGACCATCTCCTTCCCACTCAATGTACTTTGGCCCGTTGTCAAAGGCTGTAAGTGGATGGATTAATTTCTGGATTCTCAATTCTGTTCCATTGATCTATGTATCTTTCATTATACCATTTCCCAGCTGTAGAATTTTGAAATCAGGGAGTGAGAGGTTTCCAACTTTGTTCTTAAGCAGTGCTTTGCTTATCCATGGACTCTCTCCATTCCATATAAAGTTTGTAATTGTTTTTTCCATTACTCTTTAAAGAATGTCATTGGGATCTAGATTGGGATTGCATTATATCTGTAGATTGCTTTGGGTAGTATTGATGTTCTCTATGTTAAGTCTTCCAATCCAGGAGCATGGTATATTCCATTTTTGTAAGTCTCTTTTGGTTTCTTGTAGTAGTGTTTTGTAGTTTTCTTTGAATAGACCTTTTGCTTCTCTGGTTAGATTTATTCCTAAATATTTCATCCTTGGGGTGGCTATTGTAAATGGTATTGCTTTTCTAATTTCCTTTTCAGGGCTGTCATTATTAGTATATACCAGTATATTTCTTAATGCCTTAATTAAGGAAATGTTCTTTTGGCCCTCCTAGGGGTGTCTCAAACGTAGCTGAGTAATTTTCACCATGTTATATCCATTTCAATGTTCCCATTCGTCAGTGCTAGAGTCTCCAACCTCTAGCATATGTACAGCTATTGCATTTGCTATAGGACCTCTATTAGTCACGGTTCCTTTAGCCACTCACAGGTAGTTAAGCTATTAAACCCTAAGGCCTTGTTGTTTTTGTTAGCTGCCATTGAATCAGCACTGCCTCACAGCAACACTATGCACAACAGAATGGAACATTGACAGGTTCTCCTCCAACTTCTCAATCATTGCTGTACTTGAGCCCATTTCCACTGTCATTGTGCCAATCCATCTCATTGAGGGCTTCCTCTTTTTGGCAGACCCTCCAAATTACCAAGCATAATGTTCTTCTCCAGGGACTTGTCCCTCCTCATAATATGTTGAAGTATGAGACACAAAGCCTGGCCATCCTGGCTTCTAAGGAGCATTCTGGCTATATTTCTAATAACACAACTTTATTTGTTCTTTGGGTGGTCCATGTTACTTTTAATATTCTCCTCCAACAACATAAGTCAAATGCATCAATTCTTCTATGGTCTTCTTTATTCATTGTTCAACTTTCACATGCATTTGAGGTTATTGAAAATACCATGACTTGGGTCAGATACACCTTAGTACTCAAACTGACACCTTTGATCTTGAATGATTTAAAGAGGTCTTTTGCAGCAGAGTTTCCCAACGCAGTACATCATTTGATTTCTTGATTGCTGTTTTCATGAGTGTTGATGGTGGATCCAAGCAAAAATCCTAGTTGTCTTTGACATCTTTAATCTTTTCTCTACTTATATGGGTGCTGTTTATTGATACACTGGTGAGGATTTTTGTTTTCTTTACATTGAGGTGCAACACATACAGAAGGCTGTGGTCTTTGATCTTCATCAGTAAGTATTTTCAGCAAGCAAGGTTGTATCAAATGCATATCATAGATTGCAAATGAGTCTTCCTTCTACCCTAATGCCACATTCTGCTTCATATGATACAGTTTTTTGAATTATTCACTCAGCATACAGGTTGAATAAGTATGGTGAAAGAATACAACCCTGGTGCATACCTTCCCTGATTTTAAACCATTCAGTGTTCCCTTGTTCTGTACCTCTTTGTCTATGTACAGGTTCTTCATGAGCACAATTTAACTGTTCTGAAATTCTCATTCTCCAAAATGGTCATGTACACACACTCAAAAGCCTTTGTATAGTCAAAGCATTGTTAAGTATCTTTCTGGTATTCTCTGCTTACATCCAAGATCCATCTGATGTCAACATTGATATCCCTCATTCCATGTCCTCTTCTAAATCCAGCCTCCACCTCTGGAAACTTCCTGTCAGTGTATTGCTATAGCTGTTTTTGAAATAACTTTAGCAAAATTTTACTTGCATGCAATACTAATGATGTTGTTCGATGATTTCTGCATTCCATTGGGTCACGTTTCTTTGGAATGGGCACTAAGTCTCCAGTATGGATATATTCTAATCAGTTTGCCAGGTACTTGTCATCCAAAGACATAGATGAGTGAGTGCCTCCAGTGCTCATCAGTTTGTTGAACTATTTCAGTTTGTAGTCCATCATTTCTTAGAGCTAATGCCTTCAGTGCAGCTTGGATTTCTTCCTTCATATCATTGGTTATTGATCATATGCTATCTCTTGAAATGATTGAATATTGACCATTTCTTTTTGGTACAGTGACTCTTTGTGTATCCCTTTCATTTTCTTTTGATGCTTTGTGCATCATTTAAGATTTTGGTCATGTTGTTGTTAAATCAAGTTGGTTCCAACTCATAGCAACCCTGTATAGGGTTTTCAGGAGCAGCTGGGGGGTTTGAACTGCTGACCTTGTAGTTCCTAGTCCATAGCTGATACTACAGTGCCACACCGGGAGCCCATTTTACCCATAGAATCTTTATAATATTTCAAGTCAAGGCTTGAATTTTTTCTTCAGTTGCCTCAGCTTGACAAATGCTGAGCATGTTCTTCCTGTTTGTTTTTCTAGCTCCAGGTCTTTGCACATTTCATTATAATAATTTACTTTGTATTCTCGAACTGCCCTTGGAAATGTTCTATACAGCACTTTTACCTTCTCATTTCTTCCTTTCCTTTAGCATCTCTACGCTGGAGAGCAAGTCTCTGTGACATCCATTTTGGCCTTTTTCTTCCTTCTTGTCTTAAGAACATTTTGCTTTCTTCCTGTATGATGTTCTTGTTTGTCAACCCACAATGCTTTCTGGTTTTCAGCCATTGCTGTCTAATTCATCAAATCTGTTCTTCAGATGCCCTCGAAATTCAGGTGGGATAAGTTCAGGATAATATTTTAGCTCACATGGAATTTTAATTTTCTTCAGCTTCAACCTGAACTTGCATATGATAAATTAATGGTCTTTCCCACAGTCTGTCCTGGCCTTGTTTTGGCTGATTAGAGGTTTTTTGGGGGTTTTTTTGGGGGGAGGGGGTTGGGGGGAGCTTTTCCATCGTCTTTTTCCATAGATGTAGTCAGTTGGATTTCTGTGTATTCCATCTGGTGATGCCCATGTATACAGTCATCTTTTATGTTGTTTAAAAATGTATTTGCAATAAAGAAGTCATTGGTCTTACAAAATTCTATCATGTGATCTCCAGCATCGTTTCTATCACCAATGCCATATTTGCCAATTACTGATCCTTTCTCTTTGTTTCCTACACTTGCATTCCAATCACCAGTAATTATGAATACATC
>NW_006408702.1:388616-390903 GCF_000296735.1 Chrysochloris asiatica
GGGTAACCCTATTAGTATTTAAAATACTAGTGGCATAGTTTCCAGAATCACAGCAGCGTGCAAGTCACCACAGTACAACAAATTGACAGACAAGTGATAGCTTGTTAACATTACCCAACCTTGTATTTCTTCTCAGTGATTTATATACTAAGATTCTGTTTCCTTGTATGCACTCTACTTTCCTACTAATACAATTTGGCAAGATCCTGCAACTCTTCAGTGTATGTGTTATCTTCCCCATGAGTGTGAATTTGCAATTCTCTCTCTGTATGTGCTGGAATTTTACTCTCTTTATGTCCCAAGTGGAAATGAGTGCTAGTAATGGTGAGTTCTGAAGAGAATCGGTAATCCTGAGTCCTGGTGTGGCGCTATGGGTTACCGTGCTGGACTACAGAATCAGTTTGATCCTCAAGGTTGGTGGTTCAAGCTCACCAGCTGCTCCTTGGTAACTCTATACAGGGTCACTATGGGTCAGAACCACCAACACTTAATAGCAATAACAACTCATCAAAGTATGAGAATGTCTAGTTTTCTTTGAATATGGGAAGGGCTGATTTTAGTGTCAAGAGATGTTTAGAAGTATTAGAGGCTCAAGGTCCTAAACTTTGTGTCTGTCCAAAGATTTCCTATCTCATGCCTCAAATTTGCACTCCTTCCCAACCAGTACCTTTACCTTAGCAGAAGAGAACTGGCATAAATGTGCCTTTAGGTGGCATTGAAGTTCTGCAGCCTGTGCATCCAGGCCCCCGCCCAAACTCTCTTACAACTTCATAAAATCAGGATGTCTGTAAGGCCACCAAAGATACACTTTGATTTTCCTACCCATAACTTGAGTATTTCAGGTCCTAAGCTTATCTTTTTTAAAAATTATCTTCAGCACAGTCAGAAGTAGCTCTCTCACCCCCTCAGCCTTTCAATTCACTATGATGTCCCAGCAATTAAGTGCTACAACCACTTGATCTCCCAGTGCCTCACCTTCCACTGGTATTCACTTCAGGTGACAATGTGGGTGATCAGGATTATATAGCATGCATCCAATTAGCATTATACATTTCTTCACAGCAGAAGATCATTCATACACTCATCAGGTACAACCAAATGAGCATGAGCAACCAAATCCCAAAAGCCTATATTCTGAATATATTATCAGCCTTGTAACATATACTTTATCAGCCAGGGTTCTGGCCAGAAAACAAAATGCACATTGTGCAGGGTTGTTAAAGAGAAATCCATGAAGAAGGACTGTTTACAGAAAATCAGGCAGGGTTCAGAGAACCCACAAGGGATGTTGAGGTACCATGGGACTCACGATAGTAAGAAGTCATACCATCCCTTGAAGGACAAAGTGCAATATGGAATCTGGTGAGAACTGAGGCTTAAAGGGGTCTGCCCCATAGGAGCTGAAAGTGCGGAGGTAGAAAGGGAGTGAGGTAGGTAGAAATACTTAGCCTTTCTCTCTTTAATCTCCTGCTGAAGCCTCCCACTAGCCTTGTGGTTGTTGTTGTTGAGTGCTGGCCAGTCTGTTCTGACTCATAGTGACCCTGTATAGGGTTTTTGAGGAGTGGCTCGAAGATTTAAATACAGACCATGTGGTTCAAACTGATCTTTTAGTCAAGTGCTTATCCTACAGCACCACACCAGGACTCCTAGTCCATCCCCAAGCCAAAAACCACGACAGCTTTGATGGTCAAGTCTGTGGCAGTCACCCTCCTAGGCATCATAGAAAGGCAGAGAATGGATTAAGGAGAGGGGAGAGAGAGAACAGTCTGCACAGGGGGTCTGATTAAACCACCAGTAGATATTATCTCGTCTCCAGAGTATAGCACTTCTGGTGAGAAAACTCGCAATCTAATGACGAGCTATCCACAGTGGACCAGATGACCCCAAAGACCTCATGTCTCACCACTGAAAGGCACCCAAAAAGGAATTTTAGAAGGGATAGTCCTCACTCTGTGAGAGATCCTTCACTTCTATCTTTCAAGTTATGAAGTTGCTTCTAAGAACAATCCACAGGAATATAATTGTAGGACAAATTCCTTAAAATGATTAACTTCTGCATATATATATGTATATATATGCAGATATTTAGCTATTTTTAGTAGCACTTATTTACTAGCACTAGCTATATTTAGTAGCACTTTCTGTTACATGATTCATTAATGTAATTCATACAATTGTATTACTGGCTTTTATATGTAGAATTCAGAACATAATATGGAAATGGCTTGTTTTTCCTTTGCTGTCTACTTAGGGATAGTTGTTGTTGTTGTTGTTGTTAGGTGCCATC
>NW_006408702.1:391753-393033 GCF_000296735.1 Chrysochloris asiatica
CCAGCCAGGAAAACAGGCCTTCCCATCCTGCCTCATCAAATTCAGGAGACTGCAGAACTCTCTGGAATGTCTTGACCAAACTTCAGAGCGAAAAGGCCTTCACCCTTCCCCCAAGTTGGAATATATTACCCTTAAAATTAAGAACTCTCTGTCTTTGTTTTTCTTTTAAGTGTGTGTCTCATACTCAAACTATTTAGTGTGGTGTGCCTCCTCAAATCTAAAGCAGATTTTCATTCTCTCTGAAAAACTATAATTTTATAATATGCCAAATTGACTTTTGAACAGATATATCTTTAGTGATTATTCTAATCTTCTTTCCTTCCCCATAGATTTATTTCCCTCAGAATTTAGTGGCAGCTTGTCAGTTTTTAATGACTTTCAGCAACCCACGCCCACCCCCAGCCCCACCCTGCCCCCACACCCTAACTCCCCTCCCCTCCTGACACCCCTACTCCCCCACCCCCGCCCTCAAAGCAGGGTGGAGTTCCTGAGTTGTCAGCAAAGTCAAGCTCCTGTGGAGGCTATGCAAGCATTAGAGAGCACACACCCTCTGGAAAGTTACAGCTTGTTTCCAAGTTGTGCAGGACCTCAAGAGACATTTCTGGGGGGTGTTTTAAAGTAAAAATGTAGATTGTAAATGAAACACACTTATTTTAAAAGTTAATTTACAGAAAAATACATTTTGAAATTTTTCTTTCCTGATAGATTTTTTTTTTAATATAAAAAGAGTTTAAGGAATATTTGAGACTTTAAAATAGAATCTGATCCTTTTCCTTCTAGATTTAAAAACTTCAGCATGACAACGGGGAAAAAAATCACATTAAATCTGACCTCCAGTGTTCTGCTGTGTGGGTTTATGATTACATTTATATTGACTTTGTACTGTTTTTATTTCATGTGGAAAATAGGCTTCACCTATTTCTGCTACTGCTTTTTAATGGGATGATTCCAAGTACAACCTGGGCCCATTTATTTTAATACATTAAACATTTGATTATCTTTATTTTGACGCTACATTTTTTAAAAAACTGGACACTGAGAAAATACAGAAATGGCAGTTTCAAATTCAGCCATGAACTTTAGCAAAAAGACCATAAACTGAAAATACGTGAGATTAAACCTCTACAGAAAAAGAGGCTGTTAATTCACAAGTCATGTCTGTTCTTCCTTTGAAAGGATGGCATTTTAATGGTGCTTTGCTGACGATGCTCATCTGATCACTGTGATGTGATTTTTTTTTTTTTTTTCTTTGAGAAGACGGCATACGAGATGAATTGCTG
>NW_006408702.1:393133-399811 GCF_000296735.1 Chrysochloris asiatica
CTGGAATGTTTTGATAACACCATTATATTTGATTGATAGCTTTGCAGGATAAATGATTCTTGGTGATGTGATTTTTTTTTTTTTTTTCTTTGATGGTACAGTTTTCTATCAGGAAAGACTAGAAGGAGAACCAAGAATTTTTGCTTTAAGAATTTTTATTTTTTAATTTTAAACTTTTCAAATATTTGGTTTATGGGATTTTATTAGCTGCCCTAAATCTGTAATGTTAGGCTCAAAACATGCTAGAAATCCTATATAACATGGAGTTTTTGTTAAATGCCATCGAGTTGGTTCCAACTCATAGTGACCCTGTATAGGGTTTCTGAGGTATGCCTGGTGAGTTTGAACCACTGACTTTGTAGTTCAAACCAACCTTGCAGTCCAGTGCTTATCCTACAGTGCCACACTAAGACTCTATCGTTAACATGTTGTTGTTTTTAAGTGCCATTGAGTCAGTTCTGACCCATAGCGACCCTGTATAGGGTCTCTGAGGAGCAGCTGGTGAGCTTGAACCACCAACATTGCAGTTCAAACTGGCTTTGCAGTCCAGCAAGGCTTTAACCCACATTACCACACCAGAACACCATCTCACCCCCTGCATGCTGCCCAGAAGGCAGCCGCTCTCCATGGAAGGATGAAGGCAGAAAGTCATCCCTGGTTCTAACTGCATCTGCACAGTTCCTACTTCATCTTCTTCCTTTCATAACTTGGTATAATCAGCCTTAACATTTCAAAAACACATAGTATCATAGGAAATGAAGATCTATATAAAAATATAACAGTACTTTCATCCTTTGAAATAATTGAAGTTTTTTCTGTAACCTCAACATGCGCATAAATTGGCAGGGAAAAATGTGGCATAAATTCATAAATGTAATTCAGGCCTAAATTTAAGTGGCAGGAAATATATTGTGATTTTTTTTTTCATTTTGCCCTCTACAATCTATGTCTTAAAATGAAACTATGAAACATGCTAATATGATACTCAGGATACCTTTCGTCTTGACTTGTCTGAACTTTTACAAAGGCCCTTATGAACCAAGAACCCTCTTGTGTGCCTGTTATAAACTATTTGTGTATTCAGAATCAGCAGTGGGCAGGCATTACAAGTTTTGTGCTGTCTCAACTTTAATCCCAGATGTAAATCTCAACTTTAATCCCATTTGAGTTTTGCGGGTTTTGGGGTTTTTTTTTTTGAGTTTTATTTGTGAGAAATGGAATTTATAATTTGACTTCCCTGGTGCTGTTAATTACGCAATTTTGTGCTGGATTCATTCACTAATTTTGTTCTTTACCTTGTAATACTATAGGGAGTGTTGTTGTTGTTGTTGTTGTTGTTGTTAAGTCGATTCTGATTCATAGCGACACTGTGTTTCCAAGGAGCAGCTGGTGGGTTAGAACTACTGACCTTGTGGTTCAAACTGTCCAGTGCTTATCCTACAGCACCACACCAGGAGTCACGAGGACTGTTGGAGACAGAAAACTCACATGACGTGTTTTAAATGTGTATATAGCTTTACAGAAAAGCTAATGTCAGAGTTACTCTATATATTGTTCCTTGAGCTAAGTAGACATATATTCTTGCAAAAAAAAAAAAAAAAAAAAGTGGGCGTGAGTACTTAGAAAATATGCATTCACATAAATTCACATCCGAGATTTGAAGTAAGATTAAGAGTGGATCTAAAATTCCAGGATGGCATGTTGGGCATCTGCCTTCCTATAAAAAAACAAAAAAGAAAGAGAGAGTTGCCATTGACTGTTACCACTCATGGAAACCCCATGTGTGTCAGAGTAGAAGTGTGCTCCATAGAGTTTTCAATGACTTATTTTTTGTGAGTAGACAACCAGATCTTTCCTCGAAGATGAACTGGACCCTCTAACCTTTCATTTAGCAAATAAGTCCATTAACCATCTACACCACCCAGTGACCCCTGCTTTTCCTAAAGGAAAGGGGGTCTGTTTTAAGTGGATCACTCTACCGTTGTCCTTCAAGAAGCCTAATGAAGTCATACCAAACACTTTGGTCATACAACATTATACAGATAAAATGCTACATTTTCAATGAACATAATTTGTAAAACATAATCATGCTTTTTAAACAAATTAAAACAAAAGATGAATACACAACAAAGCCCTGCCTGGTAGAGGATTCAGTTTAGTTGATAGAAAAGAATGATAAGTACTGTGTTAGCCATGTGACTCTTCTTTCAGGAAAAATGAGGAATACTTTATTTTTGGCCAATATACTTGGCACTTATTCTGGCTGATGTGACTAATGAACATATTGCTTTTGTTTTGTACTGAGCATTACAAATTGAAATGTTTACCGTCTCAGGAAAAAAATCAACATTAATTGGTTTATGAGCTCCTACCATTGACTTCTCCCTAAAATATACTTATATACCTATTTTGTAAGGAGTCCTGGTATGGTGTTGTAGGATAAGCACTGGACTGCAAGGTTATTTGAATCTTAAGGTCAGTGGTTCAAACCAATCAGCCGCTCCTTGGAACCCCATACAGAGTCGTTAAGAGTTGGAACCGACTTGACAGCACTCAACAACAACCTATTTTGTCATCTCGGGAAGTTTCAAAGCCGGTTTCTGTTCTTAATAGTAAAATTAGCTGTATGTTTCCTGAATTGTTTATGTTCAGGCATTTCTGTCTTGACCATAAAAAGCTTTAAAAACCATGCATTGTTTCAAAAGAAGCAAAACTTTTTTATTCATATGATTTATGACCATGAATTCCTAAATGGGCTAACAACTATATTGATAATGATTTATGTGTAAATTCATTTCACAGACTTGTAAACACACTAAGAATCTCATGTTAAAATGTATATGTACATAAGTCTGGTCATTTTATGATGCTTTTATTATCTTCATGGTTTCCATTCACTCCTGCTTGCTGCTAATGAGGCTCTCCTACTTTTCTCCAACAACTCTGTGAATACCTTGCTTTCTTTTCAAACAGTGGGGATTTTTATAAAGCCAGTATTCTTGAAAATAGCTCTCTATAGGTCTGAAAATCATTCTGGCCTCACTGTTCCTACCCTGAAAGGACCTCCCTATGTCAACAACTAATAGATGTGAATATAATACAAGTGTCTCTAGGAAAGGTATTGATCATAGCTAAGTGACTGTTATCCTGGGCCAGTAAAAGAGATTTTTTCATAGCCTCTCTTTGAAGTATGATTGTATGGTCCCTTGAGCTTTAGATACACAAAGGTATTGCTGGCCCAGTATGGTGACTGGGAAGATGAAGAATATTCTGGAAGATTATTTTTATATGTAATTATGAGATATGTAAGGGTTGGCTGTACTTTTTCCACTCACAGCAGAGTGTGGATTCTCATTAATATGTTAAAGACTATCAGGCTTTGTTTTTCATTGGAGTTGTGAGAACCTGTAATAATCTTGGTGTAGTGCTGTAGGATCAGCACTGTAAACCACAAGGTCAGTAGTTTAAACCAACTAACTGCTCCACAGAAACCCTATTCAGGGTTTCTATGAGTCAATAATCATCCAAGAAGGTTTTCTTAAAAAAAAAAAAAAAAAAAGATTTTCTAACACTCTGAGTCTACCTTTAGAAAAAATAAAGTAAAATATATTTGGGGTATGAATATTTTCCTAAAATTCATACTGTATGCAGGTTTGTTGTATCTCACAAATGCTGCTGTATATAAAATAATTGGGCTTGAACTATGTGAATGCTTAGAAATACTGGTGGTGGTGGCTTCATTGTCTTAACCAAAATAATTTTAATAAGAAAAAAATGGGTATTAAATACTTAAAAACCACAGTAACTTTAGTCAAAATGATGGAGTAAAGATCTTCAAAAGTTCTCCCCTTCATAAAAGCAATGAGAAAACTGCCAATGGGGAAAAAAAAAAAAAAAGAAAAAAGGCAGAACCAACTTTTTCAGAACCCTGGAAATTAAGCAAAGTCTTGCAGCAATCTGAGGAATGTTTATTCAAGAAGTATGATTAAGGGAGGCAGGGCATGATGATGGACATGGTATGCACAGAAAAGGCTGTGCATACCATCTTCAGCAAAGGTGTGGAAAACCAGATGAAATATTCAGAGGATGGTCCTGAAACTCTGAGCTTCAGATAAGGTGATAAATAAATGGAACAAGTGCTTACTGTGAGAAAGAGCTAAACAGACACAAAAAAGAAGGTGATTTCTGATTTGGGACAGCCAACATGACCTGGCACAGACATTTTGAATGGATGTGAATATATTGAGAGACAAGAAAACATTCCCATTGCAGAAACCTGCCTGTGATTCACAGAGAAAAAAGTGCAACTTTTTTCCCCTTCTCTTTCTACTGATTTCCACTCTGGTGACCAGGACCCCCAGGGAATGTCCCTCTTGGACCCTGTGACTGGGTGCATAATTGAAGGGAAAGGAAATAAGAGAAACAGTCTGCTGCTCTGCTCCAAATCAGTCCTGTCCAGCCCCGAGCTAACTCTCACTAGGAGAAACAGCTGAATGGGCTAGTGGGGAGGTAAAAGGGGAAAGAAAAAGGCTGGCAATAGGTCAGAGAGGCACAGCAGGACCATCTTGAAATTTCTCAAGACAGCTGTGAAGGCAAGAATTGATGATGTAGAATTGCACTTAATTTCCCACTGTTGTTTCCTGCTTTATTTTTTTATAGGTTTTGTATGGGTTTTTTTTTTCCGGGTTTTTCTGGTTTTTAGTTTTGTTTCTTTGTCCTCCTTCATTCTTGTGGGAGTATTTTCTCTTCATGCCTCACCTGACAGGAAACAGCATCTGTGGCTATATAGCCCAACAACAGGTGTGCCCTCTTCAACTAAAACAGTTGGGCCAGAGTCAATACTGGCTGCTATACATCAGATCAACATCAACAGCTAAATTCAGAACTGAACTTTTAGATACCAGAGAACTCAGTTCTTCATCACACCCACCATAAGGCAGTCGGTAAGCGCCTTAAAATACACCATCATACATTCGTAAACTTAATACAAATACAATGACACCACAATGCCTCAAAAGCAACAGAGGGGAGGGGAAAAAAAAGCAACAGAGAATCTCTGTTCACATAGCAAAAACAAGACAGAGTAAGTCAAATAACTAACCAAGAGGCTGAGCTAGAAAATGCTTTTGAGTAAAACGAGGAACTGGAGCTACCTGACAAAGAATTCAGGAAAATTATATTTGTTGTTGTTGTTGTTGTAAATTGCCGTTGAGTTGATTCTGACCCACAGCGACCCTGTATAGGGTTTCTAAGGAGCAGCTGATGAGCTTGAACCACAGAACTTGTAGTTCAAATGACTTTGCACTCTGACACATTAGCTCACAGAGCCACATCATGAAAATTATACTTAGATACCTCCAAACTACTGACAGAAAGGTCAAGGAAAACAAAGAACTCAGAAACATGCTACAGGAACAATCTAACAAAATAGATTAAGAGTGGTAGACAATATAAAACCTACAAACCAAAATCCGGAAGATTAATACTAAGAAATCAGAAATGGAAAATACATTGAAAGGGCAAAGGACTAGATTTGAATCAATGGAAGCCTGAATTAGTGAGCTTGAGGTTCAACCTCTCAATACTAGTAAATTAGAAGAAAAATTAAAAAAAATAATGAAAAATATCCAAAGAAAGCCTAAGATTTTATGTAGGACAATATGAGGAGTAATAACTCAAGGAAAATTAGACTTCCAGAACAGGATGAGACAAAGAAAAGCACCTAAAACATAGTTGAAGAACTGCTGAAAGAAAATTTCCTTAACATCATGAAAGATGAGATGATAAACACTGGAGAAACTAAACGAATACCAGACAACATAGACCCCAAAAGAAATCACTAAGACATAATCAAACTCTCCAAAATGAAAGAAGAGAGAATCCTGAAAGTAGCTCGGGGAAAATGAAATGTTACCTACAAAGGAAAATCAATAAGATTAACCTCTGATTTCTCAGCAGAAACCATGTAGACAAGAAGGCAGCAGAGAAAGAAAAAAAACTGCCAACCAAGAATCCTATACCCATCAAAGCAGTCCATCAGATATGATAGTGAAATTAGTACATTTCCAGATTTAAATAATAATAATAAATAAAGGACTTTATAAAAGCCAAGCAAACTCTCCAAAATATACTAAAGAGAGTTCTTTGGACTGAGAACCAACAAGAGCAGACAACAACCAGAAATTGACATACATGGAAACACCACTCAGAATTAAATCCAGGTATAGAAATATCTAAAGTAGAACAAAACTACAAGACTGAAAATAGGGAATCTGGATGTCTGTATATGATTAGGACACTATAATGCAAAAGGAGGAAATAGTTACAGAATTCTAGGTAGTGACGAAGTCAGGTCGATTTCAAGATAACACAGACTGTTTTAAAATGGGAAAGAATAAAGTACAGGATAACCTCAAAGAAACTTAAAACACATTCATATCAAATAAAAGGAAAATCCATGAAGATTTCACAAATAATAAAACTGAAGAAATTGACAAAAAAATAGCACACAAAACAGAACTCAGTACATGAAAGCATGCAGAACAAAGAAACCAGCAGCACCACACAAAACACACAGCAAAATGACAGCAATCAAGTCATACCTATCAATAATTACATGGAACATCAATGGATTAAATGCACCAGTCCAGAGTCAGAGAGTAGCAGAATGGAAAACAG
>NW_006408702.1:399932-405922 GCF_000296735.1 Chrysochloris asiatica
AATAAACTTTAAGGCAAAAACCAGCATGTGAGACAAAGAACACTATCTTATGATTAAAGGGTCAAATGAACAAGAGGATATAACCATAATGAGTATCTATGTTCCCAATGCAAGAGTCTCAGAATACATTAACCAAACTCTAACAGAACTGAAGAAAGAAATAGACAACTCTACAATAATAGTAGGTGATTTAATACATCACTTTCTAAAGAGGACAAAACAACCAAAAATAAACTCCGCAAAAACAAAAAGGAACTAAACACAATCAATTTGACCTCATAGATTTGTACAGAGCATTCAACACAACAACAGCACAATACACATTCTTTTCCAGTACACAAAGAATATTCTCCAAGATATACCATGTGTTCAGACACAAAGTAAGTCTCAATAAATTTTAAAACATCAAAATACTACAAAGCATCTTCTCAGATCACATTGCTATAAAATTGTTTGTTGTTGTTGTTAAGTGCCGTCGAGTCGGTTCCGACCCATAGCAACCCTGTACAGGGTTTCCGAGGCTGTAAATCTTTACGGGAGAAGAACGCCTCATCTTTCTCCCGCGAAGCGACTGGTAGTTTCGAACTGCTGGCCTTAAGGTTCGCAGCCCGATTTGTAACCACTAGAAATTAAAAATAGGAAGATCAAGCAAACAAAATCAAATAAATGGAAACTGAATAACACCCTGCTTAAAAGCTATGGAGTAATAGAATAAATAAAAAATGAAAGAAAAAAAATTCCTGGAAACAAATGAGAAGGAAAACACAACATATCAAGCACAGCAAAAGCAGTGCTGAGAGGGCAATTCATAGCAATAAACACATCCAAAAAGAAGAAAGAACCAAAATCAACACATTATCACAACATATCCAACAACTAGAAAAAGACAGCAGTGTAATCCTACCACCACCAGAAGAAAAGAAATTATAAAGATTAGAGCAGAAATAAATGAAATAGAAAACAGAAAAACAATGGAATCAACAAGACAAGAAGCTGATTCTTTGAAAGGATTAATAAATTGGCAAACCCTTGGCAAATGTAACAAAAGAAACGATGGAGAAGATGCTAATAATATTCATAAGAAACCATTTTGGTGATGTCACAACAGAACCAAAGGTAATAAAAAGGATGATAGCATAGTAGCAGAACAACAGTAGTGAGGTTGGCCCAGGATCAAGCAGTGTTTCGTTCTGCTGTGCATAATGTCGCTATGAGTCGGTACCAACTCGATGGCACCTAACAACAACAAATGAAGATTTGTGCTACTACAAATTGGAAAATCTGGAGGAAATGGATACATTTTTAGAAAAACATGACCTACCTAAACTAACACAGAGTGAAGTTGAAAACCTGTAACAAAAGAAGAAATTGATCAGGTAATCAAAAAACTCCCAATGGCTTTACTGATGAATTTTACCAAACATTCAGAAAAGAGCTGATACCAATTATGTTCCAGAATATACCAAAGGATGGAAAGTGGGCATAACTCTCATACCAAAACCTGGCAAGGGTATCACTAAAAAAGAAAATTATAGATGAACATCCTTCATTTTTATTCAAACTATCCCAGAATATACCAAAGGATGGGAAATGGGCATAGGCATAACTCTCATACCAAAACCGGGCAAGGGTATCACTAAAAAAGAAAATTATAGATGAACATCCTTCATTTTTATTCAAACTATTCCAGAATATAACCAAGGATGGGAAGTGGGTATAACTCTCATACCAAAACCTGGCAAGGGCATCACTAAAAAACAAAATTATAGACTAATATCCTTCATGAACATATTGTTTTTGTTAAGTTCTGTCAAGTCAGTTCTGATTCATAGTGACCCTTATATAGGCTTTCCATGAAATGGTTGGTGAGTTCGCACCTCTTTCCTTAAAGTTCAAACCAACCTTATGGTTGAGTGCTTATCCTACAGCACCATATCAGGATTCCATGTCATCAACATAGATGCAAAAATTCTAGCCAATAGCATTCACCAACATATATATCATGACCAAGTGAGATTCATTCCAGGAATGCAAGGATAGTTCATTATTAGAAAAACAATCAACATAATTAAGCATATGAACTTTAAAAAGAAAAAAAACACATGATTCTTTCGATTGATGCAGACAAGGCATTTGACAAAATCCAACATCTGTTCTTGATGGAAACACTCAATAAAGTAGGAATTGAAGGAAAATTCCTCAACATATTAAGAACATAAATACAAATCCAACAGCCAGAATTACTCTCAATAGAGGATCACTGAAAGCATTCCTTTGGCCAACAGAAACTAGACAAGGATGCCTGCTATCACCACTGCTTTCAATATTGTGTTGGAAGACTTAGCTACAGCTGTAAGACAAAATAGGGAAATTAAAGACATTCAAATGGCAAAGAAAAAGCAAAACACGTATTTGCAGGTGATATGAATCTTACACATAGAAAATCTGAAAGACTCATCAATAAAATAATTGGAACTCATTGAAAGATTCAGCAGAGTGGTAGGGTATAAGATCAATATACAAAAATCAGTTGGATTCCTCTATACTCATAAAGACAGTTGTGAAAAGGAAATTAGGAAACAATATCATTTACAATAGCCACCTAAAAGATGAAATACTTAGGAATAAATCTAACCTAGAGAAACAAAAGACCTATGAAAAGAAAACTATATAACACTACTACAAGAAACCAAAAGAGATTTACAAAAATGGAAGAATATGCCATGCTCATGGATAGGAAGACTTTAACTTTGTAAAATTGTCAATATTACACAGAACAGTCTATAGATATAGCGCAATCCCAATCCAGATTCCAGCATTATTCTTTAAAGGGATGGACAAAATGAGCACAAATTTTATATTGAGAGGAAAGAGACCTTGGATAAGCAAAGCACTGATTAAGAAGAAGAAAAAAGTAGGAGGCCTTTCACTCCTTAATTTCAAATATTACTACACAAACATACTGGTCAAAAAAGCCTGCTACTGGTACAACATAAGATCCATAGGTCAGTAGAACAGAATTGAGAAGCCAGAGGTAAATCCATTCACATACAGTCAACTGATCTTTAATTAAAAAATCCATTCACATACAGTCCAAAACACATTAAATCGGGGAAGGGATTGCTATTCAACACATGGTGCTGGCAAAACTTAAAATCCATTTGCATAAGAATGAAACAAGACCCATATCTCACACCATATACAAAAGCAAACAACATGGAATGAAGATCTAATTGTAAAACCTAGAACTATAAAGATCATCAATGAAAAACTAGGGACAAATATGGCATACATACACTATCAAACATTACAAAAAATACGCAGTCGTAGAAGACAAAATGGATACTTGGACCTCTTAAAAATTAGAAACTTATGTGCATTAAAAGATTTCACCAAAAGAGTAAAAAGGGAGCCTATATACTGGGAAAATATTTTTTTGCAATGACATATTAGACAAGGGACTAACACTTAAAATTTATATAAAGCTACAGCACTGCTACAAGACCAACAACCCAATTAAAAAATGGTCACAGGACATGAATAGACACTTCACCAAGGAAGACATCTAAGCATCCAACAAATATATGAAAAAATGTTCATGATCATTAGTCATTGCTGTTGTTTAAAAGTGCCTTCAAGTCGGGTTCAACCAATTGTGAATTTGCATATGGTTTCTGAGGAGAGACCAGTGAGCTTGAACCACCGACTTTGTGGTTCAAACCAACTTTGTAGCCCAGAGCATTAGCCCAGAGCACCACACAAGATCTCATTGTTGTTGTTATTGTTGTTGTCAGGTGCCATGGAGTCGGAACGGACTCATAGCGACCCCATGCACAGCAGAACGAAACAATGTCCGATCCTGGGCAAATCTCACTACCGCTGCCACACTTGAGTCCATCAATGATGCCACTTGGCCAACCCATCTCGTCAGGGGTCTTCCTCCTTTCCTCTGACCCTCCACCTTACCCAGCATGACATCCTTCTCCAGTGACTGTTTCCTCCGGACAATATGTCTTGAGTATAAGAGACGACGCTTAGCCATCCTGGCCTCCAAGGAGCACTCTGGCTGTACTTCTTCCAAAACAGATCTATTGGTTCTTTTGGCAGTCCATGGCACTTTTAGTATTCTCCTCCAACACCACAACTCAAAGGCATCAATTCTTCTATGATTTTTCTTATTCACTGTCCAGCATTCGCATCCATATGAGGCTATGGAAAACACCATGGCTTGGGTTAGGTGCACCTTAGTCCTCAAGCTGACATCTCTGCTCTTCAATACTCCAAAAAGTTCCTGTGCAGCAGATTTGCCCAATGCAATACGTCGTCTGATCTCTTGACTGCTGCTTCCGCGAGTGTTGATAGTTGATCCAAGAAGAATGAAGTCCTTGACAGCATCGATCTTTTCTCCATTAATAAGAATGTTGTTTATTGGTCCAGTGGTGAGGATTTTTGTTTTCTTGACATTGAGATGTAATCCATATCGAAGGCTGTGCTCTTTGATCTTCATAAGTAAATGTTTCAAGTCCTCTTCACTTTCAGCAAGTAAGGTTGTATCATCTGCATATCACAGGTTGTTAATGAGTCTTCCTCCAATCCTGACGCCACGTTTTTCTTCATAGAACCCAGTTTCTCGTATTATTTGCTCAGCATACAGGTTGAATAAGTATGGCAAAAGAATACAACCCTGTCTCACACCTTTCCCAATTTTAAAACATTCAGTGTTCCCATGTTCTGTTCGAACAACTGCTTCTTGGTCTAGGTACAGATTTCTCAGAAGTACAATTAAGTGTTCTGGAATACTCATACTTCTCAATGTTGTCCATAGCTTGTCATGATCCACACAATCGAAAGCCTTTGCGTAGTCAATAAAGCACAGGTAAACATCCTTCTGATATTCTCTGCTTTCAGCCAAGATCCATCGGACATCAGCAATGATATCTCTCGTTCCACGGCCTCTTCTGAATCCAGCTTGAACCTCTGGAAGTTCTCTGTCAATGTATGATTGTAGTCATTTCTGTATTACCTTTAGCAAGACTTTACTCGCTTGAGATATCAAAGAGATTGTCCGATAATTTCTGCATTCTGTTGGGTCACCTCTCTTTGGAATGGGCATAAATATTGATCTCTTCCAATCAGTTGGCCAGATAGTTGTCTTCCAAATTTCTTGGCAGAGATCTCATTAGAGCAATGCAAATCAAAACAACAACAATATATCATCTCACACCAACATTAACAGTGAAGTTCGAAAAAAACAGAAAACAACAAATGCAGGTGAAGGTGTGGACAGACTGGGAACCTCCCTCCTACATTGCTGGTGGGACTGTAAAATGGTTCAGCTCCTCTGGAGAAAGCTATGGCCATTCTTCAGAAAATTGTAAATAGAAATACCTTATGACCCAGCAATACCTCTGCTTGACATATACCCACAAGAAACATGAGCCAGGACAAGAATAGATCTGTAAGAGTATATGTCAATGTACATCACAGCACTATTCTCAATAGCAAAAAGATGGAAACAGCCTGAGTGCCCAATGATGAAAGAACAGATAAACAAACGTTGGTACATACACGCAATAGAATACTTTGCAGCACTGAAAAATCTGCAAAACACTTCATAACTTGGATGAACCTAGAGGACATTGCTGTTGTTGTTAAGTGCCATTGAGTCAGTTCTGACTCATAGTAACCCTGTATAGGGTTTCTGAGAAGACATTATGCTGAGTGCAATTAGTCAATCACAAAAGGACAAATATTGTATGATACTATAACTGTAAAGGGAGTCCTGGTGTAGTGCTGGACTGATTTTAGTTTTTCAACTTTTTCCTCATATATAAGTTGCTGTTGTTGTTGTTATGTGCCATTGAGTCGGCACTGACTCATAGTGACCCTATGCACAGCAGAACGAAATAATGTCCAATCCTGGGCCAACCTCACTACTGTTGCCACGCTTGAGTCCATCGATGCTGCCACATGGCCAATCCATCTCATTG
>NW_006408702.1:407022-419344 GCF_000296735.1 Chrysochloris asiatica
TTGAGATATCAAAGAGATTGTCCGATGATTTCCGCATTCCATTGGGTCACCTCTCTTTGGAATGGGCACAAATATGGATCTCTTCCAATCAGTCAGCAGAAAGTTAGTTGTCTTCCAAATTTCTTGGCAGAGATGAGGGAGTGTCTCCTTTCCACCTCACTTTCTTGAAAGGTTTCAATTTTTATTCCATCAGTTCTTGGTGCCTTGTTCTTTGCCAATTCCTTCAATGCATCTTGGACTTCCTCCCTGAGTATCATTGGCTCTTGATCATATGGTACCTCTTGAAACGGTTGAACATTAGCCATTTCCTTTTGGTACAGTGACTCTGTGTATTCCTTCTGTTTTCTCTTGATGCTTTCTGCATCATTCAATAATTTTCCCAGAGAATCTTTCAATAATGAAAGTCGAGGATTGAATTTTTTCTTATATAAGAGTTTATATATATTTCATATATAAGAGTAAGTATAAACTATTGCTAATAGGGTTCCATTTCATACATGCATGGTTTATTCCAAATGTGTCTACACTTTCTCTGCAATCAGTGGATCGTTACAGACAAGTTCTCTCATTTGTCTTAGTCTCATTGTTGTTGTTAAGTACCGTGGAGTCGGTTCCAACTCATAGTGACCCTGCACAGGGTTTCTGAGGTTGCAAATCTTTATGGAAGCAGAAAGTCTTGTCTTTCTTTTGCGGAACAGTTGGTAGTTTCAAACTGCTAACCTTGAGGTTAGCAATCCGATTCATAACCATTTCACTGCCAGAGAGACTTTTACTCTCATTATAGTGCCTTAAAAAAAAATTTAAAAAAAATAAA
This sequence comes from Chrysochloris asiatica, assembly GCF_000296735.1. Taxonomy (NCBI): domain Eukaryota; kingdom Metazoa; phylum Chordata; class Mammalia; order Afrosoricida; family Chrysochloridae; genus Chrysochloris; species Chrysochloris asiatica. Next base: position 407,837 of record NW_006408702.1, read on the forward strand.
AAGCCCAAACAAAACACTGACTTCAGAGGAGATCTACTTGGCCAGTTAAATCTAAGACAGGTTTACTCAGAAGGTTGTGACAATATTTTGGAGATTCCACAGGATAACCTTGAAAGACATGCTCAAAGGAACTCTTTTTTAAAAGTTTTAACAAAATTGAAAATTACATTGGTAAGAAGTCCAGGAAATTTGTACTGAAGAATTTTGTATTCCATCATGACAATACATGTGCACATTCTCTGAGTGTAGCAAGGACTGTCCTATGAGAATGTCATTGGTAAACATTAGCCATCTGCCTTACAACCTTGATCTTGACCCTTCAGACATCTTTTTGTTCCCAAAACTAAAAGAGCATTTAAAGGAACATGGTTGGGGAGGAGACTGCTAGATGACAGACTAAGCAGAAAGGCTATAAGGACCCTCTACAACAAAGATACAGGAAACCAAATGAAACAAATGCAGATGATGGTCCTGGAACTCTGAGCTTCAGATGACGGTATAGAGAAGTGGATTGAATGCTTATTAGGAGAGACAGCTAAGCAGACGTGGCAAAATAAGGAGAGACTGGTGGCCTGTGCTGGCTGACCAGACACTATGCAGCCATCTTGAACTTTTGTGATTGGCTTCAGAGACAAGAAAACACATTGGCATTGCAGAAACATACTTGTGGCTTGCAGGAATAAAGGGTTGTTGTTGTTGTTGTTGTTGTTTTTCCCCACACCCTCCTGGTATCTAGAGGCAAGGGTGACCCCTACCTGTGTGCACACCCTGCCACCACCCAGGGAAGCATCTGCACTCCCAGTAGAGCTGCATGAGGTGAGCACAGAAGTTTTAAGTGCAGTTAAAGGAGGGGGAGAGCTATCCTCATTAACTCTGTGTGGGTGGTCCTTGCTCCAAATGTGTAGAACTGACCCTGGACTAGCCTTCACTAGAAGAATGAACTGAACAGATCTGTGGGGGAGTAAAGAAAAGAATACTGGTGATCTGGACTGGCCAGCAGTGTGGTCATCTTGAACTTTCTAAGGTGACTTTGAAAGCAAAAGGACAGTGGGTTGCACAGAGGCATATAGTTGAAGGCATATAGGTGCAGAGAAATGTGCAAATATTTTTGAAGTGTGCCTAAGAATATACCAACATACAATCATCCACTTAATACAAATAAAACAAAAACACAGTGCTTCAAAAGCAGCAATTTTCTGTTCATAGAAAAAATCAAGACAAAGTGGCTCAAACAAGAGACCAAGAGACAGGCAGAAAAAAGGCATTGGAAGTACCTGAAAAATAACTCAAGAGAATAACATCTAGAGACATCCAAAGGACTGACAGAAAGGTAGGGGGAAACAAGGAAGAATTTAGGAAAGCACTACAGGAACAAGCAAGCAAAACAGATAAAGGATTGGAGACAATACAAAAACTGCAAGTATAAATCCAGAAGATTAATGCTGATATTTCCAAAATTGACAATACATTAAAAGGACAAAAAAAAATAGATGTGATTCAATGAAAGCCTGAATTAGTGATCTTGAAGATAAGTCTCTCAATAATAGTAAGCTAGAAGAACAATTAGAAAAGAGAATGAAAAAAATCTGAAGAAAGCCTGTGGGACAAAATAAAGAAGAATAACTTATGGGTGATTGGAATTCTAGAGCAAAGAGAGACAAAGAAAAGCACAGAAAAGATAGTCAAAGAACTTTTGGAAGAAAAATGCACTAACATCATGAAAGATGAGAAAACAAGCATTCAAGAACTTGAATAGGGGAATAAACAAGATGGTGGATCAAATGGAAATGCAGCGAGGAGCTCCGTCAACAACGACACAGAATACCAGAACAATCAGGCTCAAAGGATGTTCCCAGAACTCTGAACCACACATAAGGGAATGTTTAGAAGGTTGGAAGGCTTACAGCTAGGGGAATCTATAGCAGAAGCAAGAAAACCATTGTTTTCTAATTCAAGATGCTCAGCTGCTCCTGGAGCAGCCATCTTGGGAGAGACCAAGCAGGGGAAGGATCAGAGCAGCCATGGATACCTGACAGAACCCTGGAGATAAAGGTGTGACACTTTTTTATTTATTTATTTTTTGGTATCTGTTCATTGGTCTCTTGCTGTCTGTGCACCTCCATTCTGGTGACTAGAGGGGTACCTGAGCAAGTGGACACCCCGCTCCCACCCCTGGAGGGTTCTGCTACACATGCACACAGATCTCCTCAAAATTTAAAGTGACAGTTTCCACTTAAAACCAAACGACAGTGCAAAACAGCCACAGACAGCATGGAACTGTTTATCACTAAGAAAAAGGACTAAACAGGGATTGTGGCGTTGGCAGGCAGACTAAAAAGGAAATAGGCCAAAAAATAAATCCTGAGTTTCATCACATCAACCAAAAGTGGTATCTTGAAATTTCTCAGAGAGAAGAGTGAAAAGGGAAGCACATCTTCTGATCACTACTACCTGGAGGCAATCAGAAAACATAAAAAATACCAAAACACACACCCATCTAAGTATTAAGGCCACAGATAACTCCTGAATATACCCAAATAACAGAAGTAGTTGACCATATCAGCACATGTCCAGAAACAAGATAAAGTGACTGAGGCAAATGAGCTGGAAGTAGACCTACACTCCATACTGGAAGATGGGCAGGCTTTGGAAATGCCTGAGAAGGAATTCAGAAAAATGATTATAAAATATATCAAAACACTATACAATAGAATTGAGAAAAATAAGGAAGAAGTCAGGAAAGTGGTACAGGAACAATCAAATACAATAGATACAGCATTGGAAACAATGCAAAACCTACAGAAAGAGGTCCAAATGATTAATAATAGAATATCAGAAGTGGACAATTCACTGAAAGGGCAAACGAGTAGAATCAAAGAGTTAGAAGCCAGAACTAGTGAGCTAGAAGATAAATTTCTCAACACTACTAAGATAGAAGAGCAAACACAAAAAAAAGGATAAAAAAATCTGAAGAAAGCCTAAGATTCATGTTGGACAACATGAAGACGAATAACTTAAGAATTATCAGCATTCCAGAACAGGAAGAGTCACACAAGTCCACAGAGGAGATAATTGAAGAGCCTCTGGAAGAAAATTTTGCTAACATCAGAAAAGCAAAAAGATAAGCATTCAAGAAGCTCAACGAACCCCAGAAAGGATAAACCCTAAAAGACAATCACCAAGGCATATAATAATCAAGCTCTCCAAAATAAAAGATAAGAACAGAATGCTGAAAGCAGCTAGGGAAAAGAGAATCATAACATACAAAGTCAAGCAAATCAGATTAAGCTCAGATCTCTCAACAGAAACCATGAAGGCAAGAAGACAATGGGGAGACATATATAAAACCCTGAAAGAAAAAAAACTGCCAACCACAAATCCTCTACCCAGCAAAGCTGTCAATCAAATATAATGGTGTAATCAAAACATTCCAGGATAAACAAAGCTAAGGGAGTTTGCCAAAGCCAACTCTGCTATGAAAAACATCCTAAAGGAAGTTCTGTGGACTGAGAACCAACAAGAACAAACAACAACCAGAGAATGATGTATGTGGCACCATGGAACTCAATCAAACTCAATCGATAAATGGAAGAGTCAAGAACAGAATAAAATTGTAAGAACAGAGGATCTGGGTGGTCAGTCTATGATCACAACAATTACAATATGAAAGAAGGTGAACACAGAGGAACAGAGAAGGTGGGAAGGTCAGGTAGATTACTGGATAAAATAGACTGTCTTAAATGGAGGGAAGAGTTAATGGAATATAAGGAAACCACAATAGTGGAGTTGGGGTGAAGAGTTCAGTTGGGATGTTGGGGAGGGCAATACAAGATGGCAGAGGAAATGGAAGAACAAGATAGAAAGGAAAACACAGAGACAGGTTTGCATGGCCTTGCAACAACAGGGCTCTATGATACAGGGATCTAGGCATAGCTTGAAAAAGGGAAATAATACTAAAATGCTTGACTGTCTTATGAATATTGGTTTCTCTTGCCTTCTATTGTAAAATAGACCCTTGAGTGGGATAGAAAGGAATGTTGAGAAACATAATTACAGGAAACTTGTAAGCCCATCTTCAGCTTATAACTGATTGGAATACCTAAAAGGGATTCTAGAACTTGTCCAGTAAAATAGGCCTCTTGCAAAGCCTTTGAAAAGTATAGGACCTTAGTTGGAATCCTAAGTCCCATCCAGAAACTTCTGAGGTGGGTCATCCCCACTAGCAAGAACAAGCAGACTAACCTGGAAGAGTTAGGGTGGCAGATGATACATCTTCAAAGAAAGATCATCAGGAAAAACCCAAAGCAAAAATGTCAGCATGACTGGCTACTACAAGAATAAGCAAGCTGTTCACCAGGAAGCCATCAAGGCAAGCAATCAAGTTCCTTCAGGACAAATGCCCCTCTAAGACTGAAACTCAAAGGGAACACATGTAAGCATGCTGGCAACCATATTGGTCTACTGGTGAGTGGAAGAGGAGGAAAGACAGCAATGAAGAAATGGGCTGAATTCAACCACAGTCCATTGACTTCCGTTGATCTGGAGATGAGAAAGAGAAGAGGAAGGGCTGGTTAGTCCAAAGTGTGATAAGACCTGAGGACACTTGAGCCCATAGACAAGGACATAGCCACAAAGGGCTAGAGCTGAGAGTGAAGCATCCAGCTGATATGAAGTGAGGGGAGATGCACAAGAACACCCAAACTTCTAGACAGTACCCATTTGATCTAGCCTCAATGGCTTGATAAGCAGAACTCTACTAGAGGAAAATTACCAAAAAAAAATTTTTTTTGGATAAAGGAAACAAGGGTAAAATGCTACAATTTGATGAACCTGGCCTATACTCATGGAGATAGTAACTCTGAATACAACAAAAAGGGAAGAGTCTTCACATCAAGTATTGGGCAACTTAGACATTGACTACCTAAAATGAGGGGGTGACAAAGGCACGAAGTGACTGGCTTACAAGGTTTCAAGAGGAAGTATAGTTTAAGAGTGTGGGGGAGGAGATAGAGTCCCCACTGAATAGTTTTCATCTTGTCTAGATGGGTCTGGTGAAAAGAAATGGGGATAAGATTCATATGATTCAAGAGTGAATAATTGTTATCATGACTAATTCTAACTGTCACAATTATAATGGTAAAAGTTTTGTAACAAAAACAGGGGAGTGGTTAATCTTACAGTGCAGAAACTGAGGACCCTTGGACCATCAAGGGAGAAGAGCACAAGCAGAATGCGGGACCTTATACAGAGAAGCAGTGACACCAGAGACAGAGGCACAGATTTGGTCATGGAGAGGGGGGCGGTTGAGGATTCTAGATTCCAGGGAAGAGCAGGACTAAGAGCTGGTGGCCAGGAGGCAGACTTGCAGAATGTGCCCTTTAGAGGTGTAAATTATTATATATGCCTGAGTGTTTTATTAAAAAAAAGAAGCTAAAATGATGGTACGTGGAGGGGATTATAATCATTGTAATGAAACAAGGTTATCTGATTTGTCTAATGTAAAACTGATGATCTGCCCTGTAAACTTTCACTCAAGCCACAATAAAAACCTTAAAAAATAAAAAATAAAATAAAAGAATGATGTATGCCCAACCTTGTAACAACAAGGATCTGGGATACAGGGATGGAGGCATGGTTTGAATGGGTAAAAGAAGGAAAATAATGTTAAGATGCTAGGCTGTCTTTTGAATCTTGTTTTCCCTCACCTACTATTATAAAATAGACACATGAGGGGGAGAGAAAGGAATAGCCAGAAACATCACCATAGAAAGCTTGTAAGTCGGTCTTCAGCCTATAACTGATTAGAATACCTAAAATGGGGCTACAGCGTGCCCAGTGAAATAGGCCTCCTGCGGAGCTTTTGCATTGCATAAGCCCATAGGTGGAATCCTGATCCGCATCTAGAACTTTCTGAGGTGAGATATTTCCACTGAAAGGACAAGCAGACCAGCCTGGAGCAGCTGAAAGAATAGAAGATACTTCTTGAAAGAAAGACCAGCAGGAAAAAAAAAAACAATAACGGCAGTCTGATTGACTACTACAAGAACAAGCAAGCTGTTTGCCCAGGAGCCATCAAGGCAAGTGGTCAGCTCCTCTCAGGACAAACTCCTTTCTTAGACTAAGACTCAGTGGGAATACACGAGCAGGTATGTGGTCTGGCTGATGACCACGCTGGTCACCGATAAGGGGAAGTGGGGGTAAAACAGCAATGAAGTTGTGGGCTATGCCCTACCGCATTCAATAGACTCCTTTCAACCTGGGTTGAGACCAGGTTGGCCAGCAGTGTGATGAGACATGGGGACTCCTGGGCCCAGGGACATGGCCACAGAGGACTAGAGCAGAGAGTCAAGTGTCCAGCTGATATGAAGTGAGGGGAGATGCATAAGGACACCCATACTTGCAAATAGCACCGATTTGATCTGGTTTCAATCGCTGGATGGTCAGAACTCAACTAGAGGAAGAAAGAAGAGGAAAAAAAGAGTAATTCGCTACAATTTGATGAACTTGACCTATGCTTGTGGATGTAGTAGCTCAAAGGAGGGAACAAATCTTTACAGCAAGGATCATTCCCATCCCCTCAGGAAACAGGATGGACAACTTAGACATTGGCTACCCAAACTGGGGGGTGGGTGGGGAGAGAGAATACAAAGGCAGGAAGTGACTGGCTTACAAGCTTTAAAGAGGGAACCTAGTTCCAGAGGGTGTGAGGAAAGGTAGAATCTCCACTGAGTGCTTCCTGGGCGGTGCTGATGAAAGGAAATGGGGATAAGACTCTTGTAGTTCAATAGTGAATGATTGCTATCAGGACTGATTGTGAGTATTGGAAATGTAAAAGTAGATGTTTTGTAACAAAAGGAGGGGAGAGGGGAGTGGTTGATCTTGCAGTCCAGGAGCAGAGATCCCTGGGACCATCAAGGGAGAAGAGCAGAGTGCAGGACCCTACCCAGAGAAGCAGTGATGCCAGAGATGGAGGTGGAGATGAAAACGTGGAGAGATGGAGTGGCTGGAGACTCTGGACTCAGGGACGGAGAGGATCTGTGTGTTGATGGCCAGGGGGCAGGCTTGCAAGGTGTACTTTTTGCAATGAAATGAAATAAGATAAGACGAATGTAAAGCTAATGTTCTTCCATGTAAACTATCACACAATTCACAATAAAAACTTAAAAAAAAAAAAGAATACCAAAATCTTTGGGCACAGCACAGCTAGTGCTCAGAGGATAACTTATTGCAATAAACTCACACATCAAAAGAGAAGAAAGAACCAAAATCAACACTATAATTCACCATCTCCAACAATTAAAAAAATACACCATTTTTTTTTAAAGTGTACAGTCACCAGAAGAAAGAGAATAAAAAGAACTCAAGCAGAAACAAATGAAACAAACAAAAAAACAAAAACAATAGAAAAAATCAACAAAATTGGAAGTTGGCCCTTCAAAGAAAAAAGTAAACAAATTGACAAACCACTGGTTTATTTAACAAAGGAAAAGAAGGTGAAGATGCAAACAACACACACACACACACATTTGAAATAGGATATGTTACAACAGAGTCTTTTGAAATAAAAAGGATAATAGAATACTATGAAGAATTATACTGCAACAAATCTGAAGACCTAGAAGAAATGGACAAATTTCTAGAAACACACTACCTACCTACCCAAACAAACAGAATCTGAAGTAGATAATTTGAACAGACCCATCACAAAAGGAGAACTTGAACAGGGTATTAAAAAAAGAAACAACTCGTAACAAAAAATTCCTGACCCAGACAGCGCCAATGGTGAAGTCTACCAAACATTCAGAGAAGACTGACAATAACCCTTTTCAAATTATTTCAGAACATAAAAAAGGAATTTTTTGTTTCAATGTTAGTTGAACTAACTCTATGAAGTAAGCAAAAACCTAATATCAAAACCAGGCAAAGACATCACTAAAAAGCAAAAATTTAAACCAATGTCCCTCATGAACACTGATGCAAAAATTCTGTACAAAACCCTAGCCAATGGAATCTAAAAACATATTTTAAAAATCCTAACTAAGTGGAATTCATACAAGGTGTGTAAGGATGATTTAATATTTGGAGACGAATCAACTTAATCTACCACATATATAAAAGGAAAAAGTGCCACATGATCATATCAATTGATACAGAAAAGACATTTACCAAAATCCAACATACATCCTTAATAAAAATGCTCAGGAAAATAGTAATTGAAGGTAAATTCCTCAACATGATTAAAGGTATATACGCAAAACCAAAGGTCAACATTATTCTCATTGGAGAGAGACCGCAAACATTCCCCTTTGGGAGCAGAAACCAGAGAACAATGCCCTTTATCAACACTGCTATTCAATATTGTATTGGAAGTCCAAGCCAGTGTAATAAGGCAAGAAAGGGAAATAAAAGGCATCCAAAATGGCAAAGAAGTAAAACGATCTTTATTTGCCGGTTATATTACCCTATACATAGAAAATCCTAACCAATAGAAGAATTCAACAAAGTGGCAGGATACAAGATGAACATGCACAAATCAGCTGGATTCCTATATACAAAAAAGAGAACTCTGATAAGGAAATAAGGAAGACAATACTATTTACAATAACCACACAAAAGATGAAGTACTTATGAATAAATCTAGTCAGAAAAACACATGTCTATATAAAGAAAACTATAAAATACTATTACAAGAAACCTATATAAATTGAAGACTATATCATGCTGGGAAGAAAATATTCAAGCCTTGACTTTCGTTATTGAAGGATTCTCTGGGCAAATGATTGAATGTTGCAGAAAGCATCAAAATATGAAAGGAATACACAGAGTCACTGTACCAAAAGGAAATGTTTGATGTTCAACCATTTCAAGAGGTAGCATATGATCAACAGCCAGTGATACTGAAGAAAGAAGTCCAAGGTGCATTGAAGGAATTGGCAAAAACAAGGCACCAGGAATTGATGGAAGAAAAATTAAAATCTTTCAACAAAGTGAAGTGGCACCAGAGGCCCTCCCTCATCTATGCCAAGAAATTTGGAAGACAACTGTCTGGCCAACTGATTGAAAGAGATCTGTATTTGTGCACATTCCAAAGACAGGTAACCCAATCGAATGCAGAAATCACTGGACAATATTTTTGATATCCCGTGTGAGTAAAGTTTTACTAAAAGTAAAACAGAAACAGCTGAAAGCATACATTGACAGAGAACTTCCAGAGGTTCAAGCTGGATTCAGAAGAGAACGTGGAACAAGGGATATCATTGCCGATGTCCAATGGATATTGGCTGAAAGCAGAGAATACCAGAAAGATGTTTACCTGTGCTTTATTGACTGTGTAATTTATTGACAAGCTATGGACAACCTTGTGAAGTATGAGTATTCCTGAACACTTAATTGTGCTCATGTGGAACCTGTACATAGACCAAGAGGCAGTTGTTCGAACAGAACATGAGAACACTGAATGGTTTAAAATTAGGAAAGGCATGCAGTAGGGTTGTATTCTTTCACCATACTTATTCAAACTGTATGCTGAGCAAATAATCTGAGAAGCTGGGTTACATGAAGAAAAATGTGGTATCAGGATTCGAGGAAGAATCATTAACAACCTGCGATATGCAGATGATACAACCTTGCTTGCTGAAAGTGAAGAAGACTTAAAATATTTACTGATGAAGATCAAAGACCACAGCCTTCAGTATGGATTGCATCTCAATGTAAAGAAAACAAAAATCCTCACCACTGGACCAATAACCAACATTCTTATCAACGGAGAAAAGATTGAAGTTGTCAAGGACTTCATTCTTCTTGGATCAACCGTCAACACTCATTTGATGCATTTGAGTTATGGTGTTGGAGGAGAATATTGAAAGTGCTATGGGCTGCCAAAAGAACAAACAGATCTGTGTTGGAAGAAGTGCAGCCAGAGTGCCCCTTGGAGGCCAGGATCGTCAAATTTCGCCTCTCATATTTCAGACATATTGTCAGTCACTGGAGAAAGATACCGTGTTTGGTAAGCTGTAGGACCAGAGAAAAAAGAGAATGGCAAAGTGGCAGCATCAATGGGCTCAAGTGTGGCAACAATTGTGAGGTTAGCCCAGGACCAGGCAGTGTTTTTTTTCTGTTTTGCATAGGGTTGCTATGAGTCGGTGCTGATTCGATGGCATCGAACAACAACATACCATGCTCATGGACAACAAGACTTAACATTGTGAAAATACCAGTATTACCCAAAGTGATCAACAGATATAATGAAATCCAAACCCAGATTTTTTATGATTCTTTAAATAGAAGTAAATAGATGATGTTTTACAAGTATCTTTAGCAAACTTTTACCTGCATGCAACATTAATATTATCTGATTTTCTGCATTTTGTTGGGTCACCTCTCTTTGCAATGGACACAAATATGGATCTCCTCCAATCAGTTGGCCAGATAGCTGTCTTGCAAATTTATTTGCAAAGGTGAGTGAGTGCTGCATCAGTTTGTTGAAAGATTTCAATTTGTATTCCATCAATTCCAGAAGGCTTGTTCTTTGTTCATGCCTTCAGTGCACCTTAGACTTCTTCCTACAACATATATGACCTCTTGAAATGTTTAAATATCAACCATTTCTTTTGGGTACAGTGACTCTCCATATTCCTTCCATCTTATTTTAATATTTTCCAAAATAATCTGTCAGTATTGAAAGCCAAGGCCTGGATGTTTTCTTCAGTTCTTTCAGCTTGAGAAATGCTGAGTGTGTTCTTCCCTTTTGGTTGTCTAACTCCAGGTCTTTGCACATTTCATTATAATAGTTTATATTCTCAAGCTTCACTTTGAAATTTCTATCTACCTTTTTAACATCCTCATGTCTTCCATTTGCTTTAGCATCTCTACACTGCAGAGCAAGTATCAGAGTCTATTCTGAAGTCCACTTTGGTCTTTTCTTTCTTTTCTGCCTTCTTTGTGACCTTTTGCTTGTTTCCTGGATCATATTCTTGATGTCATCTCATACCTCTTCAGGTGTTTGGTCACTAGTGTCCAGTGCATCAAGTCTGTTCTTCCAATGATCTTTAAATTCAGGTGGGATATATTCAATATTATATTTTGGCTTTCACATTTTTTTTTTTAGTGTTTTATTGTGAATTATATGTTAGTTTACATGGGAGAACATTAGTTTTACATTCATTCTATCATACATTGTATCATTGCCATGGTTACAATCCCCTCCATGCATCATCAACCAACCAAGGGTATATCCTGCAAGCCTGCCCCCTACACTATTCCCCCCCACTCCAGTCTTCAGAACACAGTCGCTCTCCCTCTCTGGATCTAAAGCCCCCAGCTGCTCCATCGCTCCATGTCATTGTCTCTGCCTCCATCTCAGGCATCACTGTTTCTCTGGGTAGGGTCCCGCTCTCGGCTCTTCTCCGTTGATGGTCCTAGGGACCTCTGCTCCTAGACTGAAAAGTTAATCACTTCCTTCCTTGCTATAAAATGTCTACCTTTACATTTCCAACCTTCACAATCAGT